>NC_056735.1:894948828-895086328 GCF_019279795.1 Protopterus annectens
TGTGGTATGTCTGTGTTGTTTGGCTACATCCACATTCAATGTCATGTACAACAGTCACCCAGGCATTGCAGACTGGGATGATGTTGGCAACATGCCAGGCAATTGTGTACCTACCAACAATACACACTCTCACTCACTACAGAGTTGCACTCCATACATGGACATCGTAGTGTCCCTGTGGACACATACATGGTACTGCCATGCACACGTTGTGTCCTGAGACACTGTCCCACTGTCACCTTCCGATCTCCCTAGCTGTTATGTCCCGCCAACCTGTTTGGTATGTGTCTCCACACCAGCCCACTGAATTCACTGCTAGCCTGTTGTCGGACATTGTGTACCTTGACCGTCACACTGCCGCATCTATCGCACTACACATGGGTGGCACTGCATTGCACGTGTGGGACTGCATTCGTACACCCATGACTGGACCATTCTGTATGGCACTGGGGCACATCCTCCCGAACGTGCGTCACGCACTCAATGATGTCCTCCATGCCTTTACTGGCACCCTGGTTGGCCTTCTGTGTGCCACAGCACGCCACATATGCATGCTGGCCACCTGTCATACCATTGCATGGGTGGTTGGTGTGGTACAGAGGGCAACAGATCACACATTGTCCTCACATTGCCCTTCAGCACCATTCCACGTTCTGGTATTGGCAATGTACACATCCACCATCACATCATACCCTGTGTCTCAGGATGTTAGGCTATATGACTCCTGGACGGGACACACAGTGGTGCAAGCATATCATGCTACCTACTACATGTCAGGTCCATGTGGCATTACACAGTCCTCAGTCATGGAGCCCCTCATGTTCACTATTTGCCTACATACACAACATGCTGTTACAGAGTACTGTCCATGCCTGGATATCCCACATCTCCATACCTGGCACCATTATAGCTCCACCAGCTCATACTGATAACAACCGTACAGGTGTCGGTGTAGCAGATACATCATGTGGGTGTCATGGCATCAGGATGCATGACACATGGTGCATGCACATCACCTTTGCATAGCAACATTCATCCACTGAGTATCACATGGATACTGTCCCCGTACATGCATATCACAGTGTACATGGTTGCTGTACACACACATGCCCCACATGGTGCTGTGGTTACCATATTCCACTGTGGCATAGGTACACATCTGCAGGGCCACACCTATCTGTACTGTGTGTGCTGCTGGTACATAGGTAGCCATTGTACCTGTGGCATACACAAATCTACACATGGGCAGGGTTACAATACCACATTTGTGGTGTACCTTACACAACGGCTACGACTTTACATGGCACAGCATTATCATGCCATGATGTGTACCAGGCTCGGACAGTTTACATATGCAGCCGACAGACGGGTAACACATCTGTACACATCTGCATACCACATACACAGGGGTGTCTTCTGCTCTGACATGGACCATGTCCTCTGCATTATTGATGCATGTAGTACTCATACATGGCAATTGCAGTGGGCAGTGTGAACGGAGCACTCATGGATATGTGCACACATGCCACATTGCATGGGCTGGGCTTCTGTGTTACTTCCGCAGACACAATACACACCATGCTGTGGAACAGAGGTCCTGTGCACGTCCCACAGGGACACGCAGTGGCACTGTTCATGTGATAGCTCCCTTGCTGTTTGGGTGACACGTAGTCATGGTACCACCACAGCAGCTGGACTGTGTAGACATGCAGTTGACACCCACCTCTGCTGTTCACTGGACACTACCATGGGGAGGTGACACTACTGTGTACACTGCACATGTGTTTACACACGGACCTGCCGGACTTCATTGTTGGCCACATTGCACCTGCTACAGATCGTTTGGCCATGGTTACTTGGTGTTCCTTCCATTTTGGATGGCTATTATGCTACTACTGTGTCCCATGTGTACAGGCCATATGTATCCTGTTGTTGTACATACCAATAGGCCATACCTTAATTATGCATGATGTCTGTGATACTGTGTATAATGTCTGTCATATCCACCATGACAGCTTTACATTACACATAGTTGACATAGTATCCCCTACTGCAAGGCATACGTGCACGTCGTGCGCACATTACGTATGACATCGACGGTATATGCCCATACACATGTGTGCTGTGACAGTATACATACATGTCCTATCCCCTGCTATGGCACTTCCTTGTTGGACATCCACTGCCAGCATCGGCGTGTGGTGTGGCATTGTTCTGTGTTATGCCCCCCTGTGGCAGCCCTTGTGTTATCCCGGCTGTGTACATGATGTCCCACTGCTGTG
The DNA here is from genome assembly GCF_019279795.1 of Protopterus annectens. Lineage (NCBI taxonomy): Eukaryota > Metazoa > Chordata > Ceratodontiformes > Protopteridae > Protopterus > Protopterus annectens. The sequence continues at coordinate 894,951,111 of NC_056735.1, forward strand.
CACACGGTGTCCACAGTCATTGGTATGCTCAGCAGGATAGCACTACATAACCACCTTTCACCACTCTCTGCATTATGGACACGTATCCTTACTTACAAACACCATTCACATACAGTACTGCTTCGTCATACACATCATGCGTTACACACCCATACATATCGTGGGTTCTACATACCTTGTCTGTGTTTCCTTCCGTTTTTCGTTGCGTGTATCGCTATTCCATTCTCTCACTCTATCCGTTTTGGAGTGGTAGTTTGGTATGAGCATACGGTTTGAACATCCTGGGAGTCATCCTTATATCCGTCGTTACCTGCAACATGTGGGTTCATCACACCAATAGCTGTTCCTCAGTGTGTACTTGTGCGCATATCACCTGTGCATCTACTCCATTCGTACATTACGCATCGTAACTGGGGCATGGTTGCATTCCTCACCTGGGCGTTGGCTATTTGCCCTACCTTCGTGGAGATGGTCTGTATTGTGTTTTGTTATGTGTAACTGCAGCCGCTATGTGTGGCGTCAGGTACATTTCGCAGTGGTGTTAGCCATGGGTTGTGTGTGTTGGGTATGGTATTATGTTCGACATGTGGGTGTCCCTGTCCTGACGCCATCTGTTGATGGCGTTTTGCATTCGGATGTGTAACATAGCTGTTGTCTTCCTTTAAACAACGGATGCAGGTATGCATCCGCTGTTGATAGTGTTTCCCACGCGAGATGTTGTGGTTATGCAGCTGTCATTGACTGCCTGTATGTTTGTGCTGCTATTACGGCTTGTATCCCTTTGATATGTGCGATGGGGAATATCGGAGGTTGTAGGTGACGGATACGGGTTGTGGGCCTTGCATCTCTACATACACGGTATGCTTGTCTGTGTGCTCCATCCCTGCCTGCGGAGTTGACAGTTACTTGTCTGTTGTTCTAGGAGTGTGGGTTGTGTTGTTGTCATGTGGTGTTGGTATCACCTACGTGTGTGCTTCCTGCATGTATTCCTCCGTCACATCGGTGGTATATCTACGGTTGTTTGTACGTGACGACTATCCCTTGTCATTCTGTCCCGGATATTTACAGTCATTGTGGTCCTGTACTTGGGATAGCCTGTTTGCTAGTGGTTGCCACCTATTCTGGTGGCGATTGCTTGTTTGACACTTGTAGAACACACAGCAGTGTTTACGGGCCGATACGTGGCCACGATCAGTACCGGGGTAGCACATGCGTATTTCCGCGGTACATACCTATTGCTGTGTAACTTTGCCGACGTATCGTTTTGCACTTAGCATGTCGGTGTCATACATACAGTCATGATTTGTACATACGTCCTGTCCATTTCCTGTGTGGTATATTCCTGTGGTACATTCTGGGACATTTTCACTTTGCATCGTTATATGTCGCCACATGCCTAGCCAGGGCGGGGCTCTCAGTACTACTTTGGGAGTACTGGTGTACATACGCCAGAGGTTACTATACTGTATGCCTACACATGTTATTCCACTCTGCCTGTCACGTGGCACCAACATACACATTTTACAGTGGCACACACATTACACTCGCACAGCGAGACACACGGCACCCTCACCGCACACATACACATACTGCGGCAGTCACAGGGATGGTTGCACACAGTACCTGCGTGACCCGCATCACCGGCGGCAGTGTCTACCTCCCCCCTCCTATTATCATAGTATTGGCCGCACATGTACTGTTACTGTACTGTGGCCTGGCGATCATCCCGACTCGCGGTTAGGCATTTTGGTATGTTGACCTTTCCATGGGTGGCGGTTTCCTCTTCTGTTAAACCTCCCAGATGCTCAGATTGTCTTCCACTATGTTTACTATGTACAGATATCGCGTGTTACTTCTCTGTCACCTTACATCCCTCTGATTCCCTGTCTTCCCTGTTGTACTTATATGTATATGTGTACATATACTTCTATGTGTGCAATTATATCTATCTCCATATCTGTGTATGCACATATCTACATGTCTATATGTATACACCTTGCGACGAACGTGGCAGCATACAGCAACACCGTCTGCTGTAGGACCCGCGTACGGTTCGGGTGTTGGCGTTCCATGCTCCGCTGGCTGTTGGGTGTGCAGTGTTTGGGTGCTGCCTATGTTGGAGTCACACATGGGGCCACCCATACGGTAAACTTTACGGGTGGCCGTGTTTGTGTGCCGTCCATTTCACTGTGTGTGCAGGTAGGGAGGTGTCAGTCCATGGGGCCTATGCTGTCAGAGTATGTGCTATACGTTCCCTCTTTGCCAGGGCATAGGCATATTGGGTACGCCTCCGTCTGCCTACTGGGGCTGGCACAGTGTGTTCATGGTCCTGAACCCTCTGTGCCTGGACTGGCCTTGGCAGTTGTGGTGGGCTTTGTGGCCCTTCACCATTATGTCCCTGCAGCAGCTGCTTCCGCAGGATCATATTATGTAGCATGGCACATACTATGAATATGTGGGCACATGTGCCTGGAGAGTACTGCAGGGCTCCACCGGATGTATCCAAGCACCGGAACCATGATTTCAGCATCCCAAACACACGCTCTATGATTATTCTGGTTTGTGCGTGTGCCTCAGTATGGTGTTCTTGCATGTGTGTGTGTGTGTGCATTTCTGATGGGAGTCATCATCCACGGCTCCAGTGCATAGCCAGCATCCCCCACAAGGTGGCCTTGTGGGATGTCCCCCCTGGCGAATACCTGGTACAGCTGTGAGGCATGCCAGATATGGGAGTCATGGTAGCTTCCAGGGCTGCTAGCACACACATCCATGATAATGCCCTGCGCATTGCACACAACCTGGCAATTGATGGAGGGGAATCCCTTGCGGTTTATGTAGCATCTACCCTGCTCCCCAGGTGGTGACTTGATTTGCATGTACGTACAGTCTATTGCACCCAGTACCTCCGGGTATTGTGCCACACGGTGGAAGTGGCGCATATTGCTAGCCAACTCCTCCTGAGATCTGGGGAAGTATATATGCTCATTGGCATGTGGTAACATGGCATCCAGAAACTGGTGTAGTACCCTGGATGCTGATGCCTGTGAGATACCCATTATATCCCCAGTTGGCCTTTGAAAGGTACCTGTGGCCAGTATTCGCAAGCTTACACATACCTTTGTATCCACTGGGATGGGCTCCCCTCTGTTGTTTCTTGTTCTCAGGCATGGCCGGCACAGCTCCACTATTTGCTGTAATGTGTCCCTATCCACCCTGTAACGCTCTACTATCTCCAGGTCTTGTAGCCCCTGGTAGGTTACCCTTGGTCTGAACACTCTCCTTCTCCTCTGAGGCCTACGGTAGTTGTCGGCACCCTCCTTCACAACTCCATCTGTCTCTAACACATGCTGATGGATCACGGCCACGGCGGCACCCAACATGTACATTTTAAAAGTTCCCTGTGTGTTTACACCTATGGTGCGGCGTTTGGGAATACACGTCTGTGTGTTGTGTGCATTCACACTTTATACTGTTGTGCTGTACACCCGGTGATGTCATAGGGTGTGTCTATGTGGCCGTATCTGGGGATTATCTTCCGTGTTTTACCATTGGCACTGCAACGCTGTTGCCTTTGGTGTTGCATTACTCTTGCCTGCATTGGATTAGCTTTCGACGTTACCTTACTGTTTCTGCACATTGCGCCTACTATTTCCTGGCTTGCATCCTGCAGAGCCCTGTCATGTGTAGTTTCTGGGACATGGCATATCGTCCGTTTTGTCTGCCGCCGCCGTTATGCTGCCTGTCTACTTGGCTCTGCTGTGTCGGTTCTTCACTCTTTGCATTCTGCTACCTCCCCTACTTTCTTTGCATTCATATGTCTCCCCTATCCCGTTTTGCAGGTTTCTGCATGCAGAGTTGTCAGCTGCTGCCAATTGGCCTTCGTGAGTTGATTAGTGTTGATTGCTCATTACTACTCCAATTACACTGCTTCCGCCTTTCTCATATTCTCAGCATCACCTTCCTGTATCCGTTGTTGTTGACGGGGCGGGCGTCACATGACTGGGTTAAGGGAGCGTAATCATCCTCGTGCACTTGCATCTCTGCGCGCATTGTGTGCTCTCAGCCCAACTATTTCCCCACACGCCGGTCCTGCTGCTGTGATGTGCAATGTACAGCCCATGTTTGCTGGGCTCCAATGTGCTTCCTCCTACAGTGGCACACCCCTCTGCGGTTGACATGTATTCGCTCTGAGACACTCCTCGGTGTATTACCGCTGCGCCGTTTGGTACAGCCTTACACCGGCGGGGGTTTTGCGATTCAGTATTATCTGCCTCATTTGCATGGCATTGACTACTAATTCATAGTTACCGTGCCGAACACTGCCGCGACTCCTTGGCAACCCTTGCACCGTGGATGTGGCTTTCCATGCATACCATGGTGTATTGTGGCTGTGAAGCTGATGTGTATTACACTGCTCTTTTATGACATTGTTATATTATTTCATTGTTTAGCACCTTCCGCGGACATGTCCTGGGGTTCTGCTGTGAGTTTCTGTGGACATACCATTTATGTCATTATTTACATGTTGTGCAAGTTTTCTTTTGACATTCTCTGTGTCTTTCGCCATTGGCATGTGGCAACAGTGTGATACCTGACGTTGACAGCCTTCCGTTACTCCTATGTCATGTTTGGGTAAATGTAAACTGTTTTTTTTGGTTTACATTGCCGTGCCCTTATGCTACGCCTGCGCCACTTTGTGAATCGCTATATGCCTTCATTTGCATGGTGCAACACCGCACATGGGGTGTTTAACATACCTACGCCGGAGGCGGCGCAAATCCGACGCACGCCGGTAGTGCACGTGGAATTGGATCGTACCTGAATCGCTCGGCGGCCATATCTGGCATTGTGGCGCCTACACTATGCGTCCGCCTGGCGCAACGTTCATGAATCCTGGGGTTTGTGTTTCAATTTTGTTGAAGTTATGAGTTTCTAAGCAGTCATTTGTGCATGCCTAGAAAATACTAAGTCTTTAATACAATGGTTAGAATATGTAAACTTTTAGAAAGAGAAAACAAAGCTATTTGAATAGAGAATTTCAGAAGAGGGTGTATATTTACACAAAAATCTTTTAATAAGCAGATAAAACTATCAGGTACTATTTGCTTATGAGTAGTTGTGATATATTTATTATTTTCTAATAATATTCCTTGATGTATTGGTTTCCATTTTGAATCATAAGATGAATTTATCCACAACAGTATAACTTTTACAATTGTTGAAGTAGAATACAATTGAATATTAGGGAATCCCATTTTGCCATTATCCCAACCTTTTCTGTGCCAGTCAAAGAAAACTCTTGGATTATTATTCATAATTTTTCTTTGGTGGAGATAGTACTAAAGATTGTAAGACAAACAATATTTTAGGGAAAATTACCATCTTAATAAGCATTAATCGTTCTTCCATGGTTAAGAATAATTTGTTCCAATTTCTGACTAAACTTAAAATTTTATCAACAATCTGTTGAAAGTTTGTTTGTATAATTTCTTTACTGTTAGACATGATGGTTATACCAAAGTATTTTATTTGATTGATATTCTAACTGGTTAGGATACTTTTTGTATGATTTTTTTAATTTTTTTATTAATTATTAGAGAATGGGCTTACTGTACATCAGTACCTTAATTGGGTATTATACACAAGTAATGCCTGCAGAAAAATAAGTCCACCAATTTACAGCAGCATATCAAGCTACAGTGGAGGTTGGACCCAGAAAACGAAACAGGCACCATTATTTTACACTCGCTAAGCAGAGCTTCTGCTGTTTAGTGAGTATAAAATGTCAAAAAAAATAAGACAAAAAGGTGTGTGTGTGTGTGTGTGTGTGTGTGTGTAAGAGAGAGCGAGAGAGACAGCGATAATGAGTGAGTGACTGAAGTGTGAAATTGAACCAATGATTCCCTGGTAGCATGTGTGAGAGAGAGTGAAGACAGAATGATCTCTGCCAGCCCTTAGATAATGAGCTCTCTGTAAAATTGTTGTGTTTTACTTACTTATGCATTTTTTTTAAAGTACAGTTTTATTTTTTAATACATTTTGGATGTAAAATGCTTTCTCCAACACCGATAACGTACACTACAGCAAGTATGAAACATTAGGTGGAGGAACTATTTTACCTCAAAAATATATAAAAAAAAATAGAACTTAAAAATAAATAAGTAAAATACAACAACTTTACAGAGAGCTCATTCTCTAAGTGCAGTAATGCCCTCCAGGGTTTGTGTTAATGTGTAATTAATGCCCTTCCAGGGGTGTCGCAATACCCCTGGCTAGGCATTAATTACACATTAACACACTTATTGGGCATTATTGCTTGCATAATGTACTTGTTTTATTAAGATTAAATCTTAAGTTTGAGATTTCTTCAAACTGACACAAAGAATTAATTATATAGTCTAATAAATTGTCTATATTTCCTATAGTTAGTTAAATCTCATCAGCAAAGAGATGAATCTTTAGTTCAAAATCTTCTTTTATTTTGATACCTTTAATGTTCTTTTTGGATCTGATGTTGTTAGCAAAGGGATCTATAGCTAATGCAAAAAGTAAAGGTGACAATGGACAGTCTTGTTTTGTGCCTTTCTTATAATTTAAGGAATTGGAAAAAAGGAATGTATTTTAACATAAGCACAATATTTATTATATAACTTATAAATGAATGCAATTAGAGCAGGAGAGAAATTATACATTTTAAGTGTTTTAAGCAAGTAAACCATTTACCTGAGTCAAAAGCCTTATCGAAAACTGAGACTAATAATAGAGAGTTATTTTTTTTTTACGTAGTCTATTAATGTACTTGCTTTTATTATATAATGCTGTACTTATCTATTTAAAATAAACCAAGTCTGATCACTGTTAATTAGTTTAGGTATAAGTAGATTAATTGTGTTAGCGATTTCCATGATGGGTAGACTTCAGCAGTTGTTTTTATTTCTCTGTAAACCTTATCTAATATTTTAATTGCATCATTTAGCAGTATTTTATATAGTTCTCGTATAAGACCATCTAAGCTCGGCACCTTATTATTTTTTTACTTTTTTTATTTGATCTTTTTTTCTTTTTAAAGTAAATGGTCTGTCAGTTTTTTTATTTGTTCACTTGTTAATTTCCCTTAAAAAGTTTCAACTATATCATCATTATCTAGGTTATTTGTATTATTATTTATGTTGTTGTTGTTGTTCTTTTGGCTTTTTCCCGGTAAGGGGTCGCCACAGCAGAACTCCGGTCCGCTAATGATTGGCAGTAGATTTTTATGAAACACCAAGGTGCCAGCTCGACGCCCAACCTTCAAAGAAGGCACGCTTATTTACGCACGCATGTGTTTCGAACGCACCCAACCGTGGGGAGGACATGCAGACTCCACACAGAAGCCACTCCCAACCCATGCCGAGAATCGAACGGGAGAACCTCTTGCTGTGAGGTAACAATGCCACCATCGTACCACTGTGAATTGCTGTATTATTATTTATATTTTCTTAAAATATTTTAAAGCTCTCAAGAATACCTTTAATATCTGTTCTACTTTCTTTTTTGTTATTTATATGCATTATAATATCTGTGATATGATTTAGTTTATTCATTTTCTTTGATCTAAGAGCAAGTTTATGCAATATTTGTTTGTGGTTCATATCTATATGAATAACAGGAAAATTTAAGTGAGTTTGTTTTTCTTAGCTCATATATATATATACATATATATATATATATATATATATATATATATATATATATATATATATCCTTTAAAGTCATTAGAGTTACAAAATGTGTTAAGTGTTTGGCTGAAGATATAATTCTCAGCTTTCTATCTGTAGTGAAATCTTTGTCTGATAAAATATAATTAAAATCACCAGATATTATGACGTCACCTTTCATGTAATAAGGCCATAGTGCCTAAGTAATTTTTTGCATCTTTAGCTCCAACCCTTGGAATTCAATAACAGTTCATCAGCGTATATAGTTTTCTGTTCCACTTAGTTATAACAATGCTTAACATACCATTTTTATCAACATGGGTATCTTTTACTTTAGGCATTACTGGTGAGTTCTTTCATAAAATGAGGGTGCCTCTTCTTTTAGCTCAAAAGTCAGAACCTGCAAAAACCAAATAATTCTTTAATGAAAGTCTGTTTATATCTTTATTAAGTAAATGTATTTCCTATAGAAATACTATTTGAGCTTTATGCAATTGCAAGTATTTGAACAGACTCCCCTTCTTTACTGGATTATTCGATCCATTAATATTAATAGATATGCATTTAAAATCAGAAATTTATATGAGAGATAAAAAAAACACAAGTGTAATGAAATCGCAGTTATGTACAGAACTTATTATACTTTATATATAACAATATGAAATCTTCAGCTATGGACAAACCTTTAAAAACAAATAAAAAATTACCTAATGATATAACCCTAAAACATTTTACAATGGAATAATTTATTTTTAGTTTGTTGAAAAAGACAAACAAACTACCTCTCAGACTCTCCATTAGTCTAACAAAGCTTAGCTCATGATTCTGGGTCATATCAATGTATCTCACATATGTTTAGCATGCATCATCTTAAAAAGCCCATCAGTGAATTAATATGAATAAGACAAGTTAAACAGGTGTTCAGAATCTTTATTATAAGTTGAACAAATGGAATAACTCTACAATCATTTTTCCCTGCACCTCACATTATCTCCCTGGTCTACTACAGCAAGGAAGTCAGTTATTTTCATATTTATTAATTTATAGGTCAGATGATTTTATATCTTTTTTTTTTCCATTTTATTTACTATGTGTAAAGTTGTGTATAGGATTATAAGTTCATAAATTAGTACCAGGCTAACTTTCCTTGTGGGTCATTGCGAGCAGAGTCAGTTACCCCCTATAAGAATGAAAGCCTGTATCATGTGTTTATAAGGTGCACACATTTAACACTATGTCATCCTCTCACCCATGTAGATTTATATTCTTTAATTATATACATATTTACTTATTCTGCTCTCTTTCTATTTCTGTTTGTATACTATGTTTTGTACTATTACTGTATTCCTAGGTTTTATACTTCAGCTATAATCCTAGTGTAGAATATCATATAATAGAACATTTATATTTACCCTTATATATTTGATACTCTTTAATATAGTACTACTGTTAGAATCAGTCCTATTTTTCCTTAAATGTTATGTCTAATAGTATCTTAACAAACTTCAGAAGTCTTCCCTTTTAAGATTCAAACTTTTAATAATAAATGGTTCTGAGATATTAAGTTTTTTTATCATTAAAAAGACAAAATAAAAAAATAACAGAGACACACAATCCTAATTTTTACCTACAATCCTAATTTTTTTATTAGAAGTGTCATTCTATAGGCTAGTATATAAACTATCCTTTTGGTATACTGCAAGCATTCAGAAGTATTTAATAACTGATAGTGATTTAGAATGCAATTCACTGTCTTTTGCTTATTCTCTAACTTTTAGACAAACTGTTAAAGATAAAAAAATGCACTACAGCAAAACCAGTTCCTGGTACCACCACAAGAACGGCCAATACGTGCAAATAGATGATGCGTAAAGAACTTTAATTTAAGTGTACAAAAATAAAATCCACTTTTCGTCAGGTACAATATCCCAACTTCCTCAGAAGAAAACACATGAGCATTACTACATCACTTATCTTATATAAATTATTTAATTAAAACAAGTCACATGACAGACAAATTAATCCTTAAAGTGGTAAGAATGCGGATACACTCATTGGTATACTCTAAAGCTAATACTTCTATTAGCTTATATAATTTAAAATCTATTACATATATATGTAAAATTTTTAGTTGATGAATTCCTAACTATTAATAAAATATATATATTCTGAAAATGTATATACATGCTCTACCATAGTCCTTCTAAAATCATATACACTAGTAACAGTTGTACTATACGAACTATGGGAAATACCTATCAACCACGAGCAGTCTATTCAATGATAATCACCATCACAAAGTACAAATAATATGATAGCAACTCCTAAGGTTACCTATAATTATATGTATAGCTAAATACCAAATACTGCGAGATTGTATAGGACTAGGCAGTTGTTAGTAACTGTGATTTGTTGTGCCTATAACTTATCCAAGCTTGACTAACAAATTGTATAACCTTATTCAATAAAGCTTACATAACATAAAACTATTTAAAACTGTTGTAATTCCCTAGGTACTAATAATAGTTCCTTAAGATTCACTAACATACTTTATTAAGGTGCCAGCTTTGTTTGTTGACTACTAAAAAGACACTTATCAACATGCTGTTCCTTATCTACTTAAATTTTTCAATCTTAAAATACACACAATCAAACACATTTCATTTAATCCTGGACATTGGCAGGTGTTCACTCTAAGCTGCCAAAGAAGCTCTATTCTTTCTAATTTTAATGTCTCAGGACCACCTCTTCCATCGTTGTTCAGTTGGTTGAGGATCCTGAATTTGAATTCATGCCCCTCAAATTCACTTGTGTGCCTAGCTAACGCATTTTCTAATTTATTTTTACTTATACGGTATATATGTTCGTATATCTTCTCCCCCAGCTTTCTATCAGTTTTACCTAAATAGAAAGCTGGGCATGTTGTGCATTTTGCTAGGTAAACAACTTGTTTACTACCACAATTAAATTTCCCAGTAGTAGTGTATCTGTTACTACCTATCATAAAATTACATCCTATATCAATGTATTTGCAAATCCGGCTCATGTTACACTTATGCATACCCTCTCTATTAGTGAATGGCCTAGGATTAGCTTCCAACATGGCCTTCAAGTTGTTTCCTCGTCTGCATGTTATTTTGGGTATGGATGGGAGGATCGCTCTAAATTGGCTATCCCTCATCAAAATATCCCAATTTTTCATGATAATACTTACTACTTGGTAAGAATCCATATTGAATGTACAAATAAAACTACATGGGTTAAACATGTGTGTTCTTGTGCTCCGCCATGGTCTACCCCTATCACTGTTGTTCAAAACTGGGGTATAGACACCTAATTCTCTTTTAAGTTCGACCTCCTTTATGATGTCGTATATAAAATTATTTGGGTAACCCCTCTGTCTGAAAAGCAATTTTAATAATTTACATTCATCTTCAAATTCGGTGTCTTTAGTAATCATCCTGGCAGCCCTAACCACCTGCCTTTAACTACTGATTTTTTATGGTATGTAGGGTGGCAACTGGTGTAATGTAAAAACATATAGGTGTCCTTACGAAAGATTTTAGAAACAAAGGTCTTTCCCTTATAGTCTTTACGTAGATCTACATCCAGGTATGCTATCCTATCTTTACTGTGGTTAGATGTAAATTTTAAAAAATCAGTACTGGAATTAAACATCTCTAACAGTTGTTGTACTTCATCCACAGTTCCCTGAAATAGGATAAAAATATAATCTAAAAATCAAGTGTAAAACTGGATTTTGTCCCTAAATAAAGGTTTTTTTAACACATGTTCTCTCTCCCAATATGCCATTACCAGGTTTTCCAGGCTAGCACCGCAGGGGGAACCCATTGCCACTCAACTTTTTGATGGTAAATCTCATTATTAAAAAGAACAAAGTTATAGGATAGTACTGCATCAATTAGTTCTTCTACAAGTTGAATCTCACCTGTAGGAGCATCCAAAATTTTTAATATATGTGAAACCCACTCAATTCCTACACTTTGTGGAATCGATGAATATAAATCTTTCACATCAATTGTTACAAAAAGAGAATCCTCACTAAACACAAGTTTGTTAATATTTTCCAAGAATGACCATGAATCCTTAGAGATTTGCGTTTCAAGTTTTATGTATTTCTTTAGAATGTTATCAACTACCTTAGCACATGTGTAGGTATTGCTATTCCTACCATCCACAAAAGGCCGCATAGGTGGGTTATCGATACATTTGTGTACTTTTGGAATTCCGAACAAAATCGGGATTTTAGGGGCAGGTTGGATTAAGTAGTTATACAGTGATTTATCAATCCTTGCCTCTATGTATAATTCTTCTATAAAAGCTGTAACTTTCCTGTATGCACCATACATTTCATTTTTAGATGCTTCTACATAGGTATGGTTATCTAAAATTTCAGTCATTCTTCTATTATAATCAGTGATGTTCATTATAGCTAAACCCCCTCCCTTATCCAGTTTCATGATGCGGACAGGGGCATGACATAAAAATTTCAAATTATCTCTATCATCTCTACTGATATTAAAACTTTGACCTTTATTATCTCTAGTAGGGTGTCCTGTGTTCTTAAGACTACGAATATCTAATTCACTAACCTGCTCGAATAGAGCTAATTAAGGGTGTAAAGGTGGATTATAAACACTTGAGACATAATAGTCGGACTTGTTGTTCATATCTCCACCCATTAAAGCCACTAGGTTAAGTTTCCTAATGAAGCATTTAAGGTCAATCAAAGTAGTTGCTACATCAAGTTGCACTGTTGGAACAAATGTGTGACCTGTCACTAGTAAATCAATCATTTCTTAACTAATATCAATGTCAGAATAATTGAAAATCTTAAAATCCATACTAGAATTATACAAAATCTTACATTTAACATCTGTATTTAAAATAAGAACAGTGTCAGTGTCAACTACTATTTGTTCTTGTTCACATTCCTAGTTAACCTCATTTTCGGTGGTACAGAATTCGAGGCTCGGTACCGAAAATTCCTTTGATTCAAATAACTAGAGAATTTATTCTGGTTTGAATTGTTTTTATTGTTATTAGATGTTATCCTTTCACTCCGACGGTTAATACCCAAATTTACATCTTGCTGATTCATTGTTGTTACATTGTTATTAGTCGTGGGGTTAGCAAAGTCAACTCCTTAATTCTGAGCTCCTGTTATAGTGTTTTGGGTTCCATTCTCATCAACCAAAAGGCCACCCTGCAAACTGGGTGGTTTAGGGTAAGCTGTACCTACTTTGTAATCTTTAAGATCTCTTTTGATTTTCTTAATTTTGGTAGCATTAATTTTTGATAAGTACTGATCTATACTATCAAAAATTCGATCGTATTCAAAACGGTACCTAGAGAAACACGTCGCTCTTAATTTCAGAATCAAGTCTGTTGGTTTCATCTATGAGTTTATCCACAGTTTGTTGGTAGTGAATGCAAAGGACCTCCAACAATTCTAGGCCATGCCTATCAAAAAGGGTTGTTAAAGCTTTATGAAAAACCGATCCCGCAATCAGACCCATAGGATACTGCCATAGTCTAAGTCCTTTAGGCACGATTTTTAAATGAATGCATTCCCTGAAGTATGCTATTTCTAGCTGTACTTTCCTTAATTTACATAGTTTCTCATCAAACATACTCAGTTTGGTAGATAAGTCCGCTCTTACCTCTTGAAAAACTTCCTGGATGCTATTTGTGTTTATTCCGATAAACGAAAATGCTCTATTCACCAGAATGTAAATTCCTTACAGCTGGAAGTGTTGTATCATCCGGTTGTTATACTTCATTATGAGCATTCACTGGAGCTGGTTCGTCAGCAATGACACTTCTACAAAGCCCAGGACCATTACACGTTGTTAGTTGATTATTCGAATTGAAACGCCCATTCTGGGAAGCTGTGTCATCATGCGCAAAACCGTCTGTGGTAGTATGTTGGTTTGCGTTACTTTGAGACTGGATGGTGTCATCTAGTCTTTTTGAAAGATTGTCAACTTTTTGGGACAATAACTCAATGAGGGCCATCAAGTTGCCTCCACCTCCATGTTGGCTGGAAACAGCAGTTGAACTAAGCGGAGATCCAGGATCCATAACAAAAACACGAATAGACAAACTGTTAAAGATAAACAAACTCACTACAGCAAACACAGTTCCTGGTACCACCACAAGAACGGCCAATACATGCAAACAGATGATGCGTAAAGAACTTTAATTTAAGTGTGCAAAAATGAAATCCACTTTTCGTCAGGTACAATATCCCAACTTCCTCAGAAGAAAACACATGAGCATTACTACATCACGTATCTTATATAAATTAATTAATTAAAACAAGTAACATGATAGACAAATTAATCCTTAAAGTGGTAAGAATGCGGATACACTCATTGGTATACTCTAAAGCTAATACTTCTATTAGCTTATATAATTTAAAATCTATTCCATATATATGTAAAATTTTTAGTTGATGAATTCCTAACTATTAATAAAATATATATATTCTAAAAGTGTATATACATGCTCTACCATAGTCCTTCTAAAATCATATACACTAGTAACACTTGTACTATACGAACTATGGGAAATACCTATCAACCACGAGCAGTCTATTCAATGATAATCATCATCACAAAGTACAAATAATATGATAGCAACTCCTAAGGTTACCTATAATTATATGTATAGCTAAATACTGCGAGATTGTATAGGACTAGGCAGTTGTTAGTGACTGTGTTATGTGTTATGTCCATACCCAAAAAAACATACAGACGAGGAAACAACTTGAAGGCCATGTTGGAAGCTAATCCAAGGCCATTCACTAATAGAAAGTGTATGCATAAGTGTAACATGTCCCGGATTTGAAAATACATTGATATAGGATGTAATTTTATGATAGGTAGTAAAAGATACACTACTACTGGGAAATTTAATTGTGGTAGTAAACAAGTTGTTTACCTAGCAAAATGCACAACATGTCCAGCTTTCAATATAGGTAAAACTGATAGAAAGCCGGGCGAGAGGATATATGAACATGTATACTGTATAAGTAAAAATAAATTAGAAAATGCATTAGCTAGGCACACAAGTGAATTTGAGGGGCATGAATTCAAATTCAGGGTCCTCGACCAACTGAACAACGATGGAAGAGGTGGTCCTGAGACATTAAAATTAGAAAGAATAGAGCTTCTTTGGCAACTTAGAGTGAATGCCTGCCAATATCCATATTTAAATGAAATGTGTTCGATTATGTGTATTTTAAGATTAAAAAATTAAGTAGATAAGGAACAGTGTGTTGATAAGTGCCTTTTTAGTAGTCAGCAAACAAAGCTGGCACCTTAATAAAGTATGTTAGTGAATGTTAAGGAACTATTATTAGTACCTAGGGAATTACAACAGTTTTAAATAGTTTTATGTTATGTAAGCTTTATTGAATAAGGTTATACAATTTAATATTCAAGCTTGGATAAGTTATAGGCACAACAAAACACAGTTACTAACAACTGCCTAGTCCTATACAATCTCGCAGTATTTGTTATTTAGCTATACATATAATTATAGGTAACCTTAGGAGTTGCTATCATATTATTTGTACTTTGTGATGGTGATTATCATTGAATAGACTGCTCGTGGTTGATAGGTATTTCCCATAGTTTGTATAGTACAACTGTTACTAGTGTATATGATTTTAGAAGGACTATGGTAGAGCATGTATATACACTTTCAGAATATATACATTTTATTAATAGTTAGGAATTCATCAACTAAACATTTTACATATATATGTAATAGATCTTAAATTATATCAGCTAATAGAAGTATTAACTTTAGAGTATACCAATGAGTGTATCCGCATTCTTACCACTTTAAGGATTCATTTGTCTATCATGTGACCTGTTTTAATTAATTAATTTATACAAGATACGTGATGTAGTAATGCTCATGTGTTTTCTTCTGAGGAAGTTGGGATATTGTACCTGACGAAAAGTAGATTTTATTTTTGTACACTTAAAGTTCTTTACGCATCATCTGTTTGCTCATATTGGCCGTTCTTGTGGTTGTACCAGGAACTGTGTTTGCTGTAGCGAGTTTGTTTATTCTCTAACTTTTATTCATTGACAGCATATGATTCAAAATATTATGGTTATTTACTTTATATAGGAAGAAGTAACCTGTACAGTTCTTAGAATTCCAGAATCCTGCAGCATCACAAAAGTGCTCATGATTCTAATTAAGTTGCTTCAAGCTGGTCCTCATAACAAGAGTGTTCAAATGAGCAGTTCATCAGCTATAATTCACACAAAAACAGTCACAAGTGAATCCAAGCCACCTCTACTTTATATATCAATCCCTCAAACCCTTCCAAACCACTAAAAAGACAACTATTTCAATGTATGTTATTCACTAAAAATCTACTGTATTTATAGAAGTAACATTTAATGATTCATTAAGCACTATTGTATTACATATTTATTAAAGCAGACTGTCATTTTTTAAAGGAGACATAGCATAGAAACTTGCATTAAAAGAATGACAGTTATGTGTGATCCAGGTAGAACTTATCAAATAATTAGAGTAACAGTCACACTTTTACAACGTTCCAATAATAACTTTTCTGTATGTATGAAACTATAATTTTTATACTTTGTTTACAGCATAGTATAACTTTCCTGGGTGTTATTGCATGTCTAGTATACTATCAGTAGCAAACAATCAAAACCATGTAATAACTGACATTGGCTTAGAATGCAATTCATTGAACTTTGTTTAACCTATGTAAGCGTATCAGCTTCTCAATCTGCAGCATTTGCTAATGTTGAAATTTTACCGCTCATAACTCTGAGTAACAACAAACTAAAAAAAAAAGACCAAAACTGCAGGAGAAGAGTGAATCTCGAACATCACTTTTCCTCCTTTAAACTTGTTTTTTGCGGGGTGGCATGCCCCCCCTCCACATCCCAATGTGGAGGGCTTGACTGGACCCAACCCAACTTAAATTTTCCAACTCTAAGATCTCCAACCCAGTAGAAAAGGGAATATTCTGAGAAACAGCCATCTTGGACCTGGTATATGCAAGTCCATTCTTTGGCCATTCAGACTCTGCATTTCAGGACTTGCTCCTGTGGATCCCAGTGTTTCAAATGGTTACCTTTATACAGTTAATAGATTTATACTGCTGCTCTACTTCAGTAATTATTTATAACGTATTTCAATTTACTGTGCATTTCTTGTCTCTCTATTATTTTAACAACTGTATATCATAATGCCCCATTTTCCTGTTCCATTCATTTAAATACTTAGAATTCCCTGTGACCCTTGTTATTTGTTGAAATATTTACCAGCCCACTTATTTGGTTAATCAATAATGAAAGGAAGAAAGAAAGAAAGAATCTTTAAAAACCACGAATGACTTATGTTAAATATCATGCAAGAACACGCAAGTTATCCAAAATGTACTGAAATATTAAACATTGTTATTTTGCATTAAACTACATTGTGATGTAACTTTTAAGATAAATAGTTGTTGTTAACTGGCCTCATAAAATGTGTGGTAATGGCTACTCTGACATTCACTTTTAAAAGAAAGTCTAGAATACAATTATATATATTAAAATTATGTATTGCTGGTCTCTGAAGATTAGCCATGCTTTTAACTTTGCTATTTTTGATCAGCTTGGGACAAGACTGTCAGCATTTTTTGATGTCACTAAGCAATCTCCTTATCCTCTGCTTTACAGCTTAAGGATTATCCCATCAGGAATTCTTAGCATTATGGCATTGTCTGTGAAGTCCTAACATGAATGTTTGAAGCAAAAAAGGTTTTTATAAAAACATAACTTAAAACACCTGGGTAAACTGAGGGACAAGCTGCCATACCCTCATGCAAGGCTCCATCCCCCAAGGTGACATAAACTTGAAGGAAGTTAGCAATTTTCACAGAATCGGTTTGTCAGTGTCAGGTTTTAATGCTTTGCACATATTTCAAAAATGCATGGCCTATCTGTCATTATATTACACTGGCATGTCTTCCCAGAAAACGATTGGCCTTTCATTTCATGACTCAGCGATAGCAAACAAAATGTTGTGCAGTGCAGAGGCATAGCCTGGAGTTTTGAAACAGCATGCAGCAGCCCTGCACATCGCGTGTAACCCCGACCCCAGTCAGTGTTTCTGGAGAGTACATGTTTTTGCTAATGAAGAAAAAAATGGTATCAAAACACCCTTTCAGAGATCTCAGTCTCTTTTGCAAAATAAATAAAACATGTTGGAGGGGTGGGTTTGCATCACAGAGAATACTGCTTCTATAGAATTGTCTTCCACTTCACATAAAGCAAAGCAGTTTTCTTATTCTATTCAAACGTGATTTGGATGAATAGCAGGGTAACCACAAATTCACCAGTGGTTTGGATAGGAAAAACATGTAAATGCTCCAGCATATCTTTCTTTGACCCAATTCTAGGTAATTTATATGTAAAATATAAGGGATAAAAACTATCATGGTAATGTAAGACTAGACTTATTACAATCCTCACAGATCATAGCCTAGTAAGTAATGAAACTATGAACCTATATATATATATAAACTCCTGAAACACTAAGTTTAAGAAAAAAAAATTAGCTAATCAGGCATTCTGGAAAAAAGTGACAAACTATATAAACATAAACAATGATAAACCTATAAATATGCCTGCTTTTTATGTCTTCATTTTGAATTCTAACACATTTTGATGCACAAAAAGCATAACCTATATTTGAAAAGTATATATTATGTTATGCACATGCACATTATGTATGCCTTGTTATGCACATGTGGATCTCAAAAACCTAAATGTAACAAAGGAGCATATCCCAACTGGTAAGGCAAATAATATATTTACTAAACTGGGCAAAAAATTAGTTACTAAGGGGCCTGATTCCAAAAGATTTGCTGTCAGTGTAAGTGATCACTTACACTAAGCCACGAGTATTGAAGTCTGACCAGTGGCATAAGCCTGTTTATAGATTTTACACTGAACTCAAGTGATTTACACTGAAAACACATTATTTGGACTCAGGGCAGACTTACTGTGACAGCAACTGGACTCTGGCCATATATCTTATCTTCCTGGGAACAAAATTAAGGATGTTTCTTGGTACACAGAGTATTAATGATGGGTTTGAACTTGTTATTTTTCACACAGGGGTGGACACTTTTCCTTTTGAGGAAAGAAAGGTCCATGTGTTAAGTGAGATCATTTTCTCATCTAACATGGTGCCAAAATATATAGAGGATTAACAGATTCAACTTTGCAGTTGGTGACTGTCAAAAGAGATATATTGCATGTCCATATGGGGAGAAATGTGTGGAACAACATCATGTTTTCATGAGCAGTGGTATCCATATTTCTGTCCAAGGGGTATGCATTCTTAATACAAAACTGGCCTTACTTCCAGTGTCTTTTTAAGGCAAGGCAAAACTGATGTACATGCAAGTCTGAAATCACATGAGATAAATTAACTGGAGGTGGATGTTCGCAGTCCCCAAATCTTAAAGCGCTGTGCCAAAGTTGATGTAGCATTGTGACATGTGCTGGCTCAGGTACAACGTTCCATTCCACACCTCTTGGATATCTTGTATATTTGGGTCACTTTTTTATTAAGTATCGATCCATGTAAATGTTTTGCATCCCTGAGTGATGTCACTGTATGGATAGCACGGGGATATTTCCATACACATTAATGGACATGTATCACATATCTGTGGTAGTGCATCCATTAAAGTGTACATATGAATATACATCCAATTCCTCTGCTAATGTCATGATGGAAAACAATCAAGTGACATCAGCATAGGGAAGCATATATTTTGTCAAATCAAAATTAAAGAACTGGCACATTGAATATAATGCATGAGCAGGAGAAAAACATAGCAGGGAGATGTAGACATCATGTGATAGGGTGCAAAAGATAAGTCAAAGAACTGTGTCAAGATACTTTAAACTAAAATACATATAATCTTAGGGCTTTCTTGACTCCAGCAGGAGTTTGTGTGGGGGGAGGGGTGTCCCATCAAAGTAATATGGTTTAAGGGCATTTCTGTAGCTCCATTATCCCAGTAAATAATGTCTTCTACTCTTTAAGCACCAGTGATACTGGCTGGGAAGTGTTCATCCACATTAACAGTATTCTCAGTACACTGCCACTTAAAACAAACAACAACAGAGAAAAAATAGCATTGTCATTGTAAACAACAATACAGAGAAGCCCATAAGTGACTATTATAGAACTATCTTCAAATCACATAAAGAAAATGAGAAATATCTCCCTAACCTTGAATTAACAAACAAAACTAAACCAATAATTCTATGCAAATGTACATTTGCTACAACCAATTACTATTTCACTACAAATAACAAATATGACCCACACTTTCCTGGATTCACAAACTATATAATTGCCTCACACAGTTAAATAACAAACCTACTGGGGGATTAAACACCTTAATTACTGGTCTTGCTAACGTAATTCAAATGAGCACAGGCCCTATTATTATCCTTTACCTGTTCAAGTCAGATCATGACACAGTGTTACAAAGCATCAAAACAATGTTTATCCTTGTGTGCAATTTCTCTTTAAGCACCAACAGCCGGAGTTCTAAAACAAACAATACAAAAAACTAAGGCTCTAATCAACCAAGTGCACAAATTTAGTACTGATTTCAGAACCCACTACTTTACTGCACCAAGAGGGTGACTGTCAGCCATATTGCATGAGAAAATCAAAGCAGATCTGGGGAAAAATTAGAAACACCAGTTGCATTTGCCCAAATAATAACCCAGATAGTTTCATTAATGCACACTGATGCAATGATTCTACTGACATGGTGGAACACATCATGGTGTAAGAGTAACGACTTGGCACACAATTTAACTAAATGTTGTGTTTTGAGAAGCAAGTTGTTCCTACCACTTAGTATATTGAGGAAGTGTCAATAAAAAAGTCTCTGTCACAAAATAAATTTGTATAATTAGAAATGGGGTTTTTCCTTTGCCCAATAGGTTGCCAGAGTAGTAAGAAATGCTTTCAACGTTAACACACATATACTGTAGGGAATTGCAAGTTAAATCAGAGAGGTAACTGCCCACCTCTATACCTCACCTGTCTGGTCCTTTTTGTCTGTCTGCTATCTCCTAACAAAACATCTGATTTTTATGGATGTCCTGCACATCAGTGTTTGAGTATTTACAGCTGGCCATGGACCTCATCAGAGATCATCAGCCACTCTTCATGATGTTACTCCTCAGTCTGCCCTGTCTCCATCCCATAAGTCCTATTTATTTCTGACATCTCCATTCTATCCACTTGTATGATCATCAACAGTAGGGGAATTCCTTCTGTGTCTAGCTCTTCCATGAAATAATTTTCTAGCTAATATTGACAGTATTATCTTTAAATCAACAGAGTACTGATTATTTTTTCTACACTTAACATGTTTCACAAAATTAATTCCTAATACATACCCAGTAGCTTAATTTTTAAAACTTATAAATACTAAAATTAAATGTCAGCTAACTGTAATAAATTGAGAATAAATTGTTTCCTAATTCTCTCTTCATAAGATAAATTATAGACACTCCTTTGATATTTTTGTGGAAAACGTCTGCACTTTACAGTCTGCAGATACAAGATCTTGAGTATAAAAAAAAACAGTGCCATACTCAGAGGCTCATAGGTTCATAGGTGTGTACTAGGCTAATGGCCCTGGAGCCTTTACAACCCTAGCCCAAAGAAGTGCTCTGGCATCGTGCCACCCGACATTAGTTCCCAGTGCCTCTATCAAGTAGAGCCACTGGAGTGATCCTTGGGATGAACTTTCTATTTCCCATCCACTCATCAAGATTTCTATTGAAGAGGGCCAGTGAGGTGCTCAGCTTGACATGTATGTCAAGTCTATTCTAGAGCATGGGCAGTCTCTGGTTTATGAACCTGTCCCTCCAGTATGGTCTGTTGATTGTGGTAATGAGGTTGAGATTTCTGGAGCTTGTGGTGTGGAGGGATTGGGATTTCTTTAGATGTAGCATTTCTAACAGAACTGGGTCAGACATGGCTTTGTAAGTCAAGCAGAGAACGCCTCTTAGTAGACGATATGAAACCGAGAATAACTGAAGTTTTTTGGGTCTGTCCATGTACGACATGTGTTTAAGGCCTATGATCCTCTTCATTAGGTACTTTTGTGGCCTTTCCAGCTGTTGCATGTGTCTAGAGAGTTTCATGCCAAATGGGGCATTATACACAATGACTGGCCTAATGAGGAAAGAGTAGAGAGAGATAATGACCATACTCCATTACTGGTTTTATAACTGACTCATAAAGAAGAAATATTACTGTGACAGCACTTGAGGAAATAGTTCTTAACAAAGTTCAAATTAGAGAATATATTTCTCAGAACTGTATTCACCTGCCTTGCAAAGCTAAGATTTGTTTCAGTCATAATATCTATGTCTTGAAAATTCTAAAATTCCTCAATATTTGTGCAATTCATACTCTACATTTTATGTTTTACTGTATATATACACACACACACACACACACACACACACACACACACACACACACACACACACACACAGATATAGATATAGATTTTTTTTTTAATTTTCTCTGGCTCAAAGTAATTTGCTGAATCAATGTGATTTCATTTCTGTCAGCAGGTATATCTACAGGAGACAAAGGTGAAATTATTCCCTGCAGCACAAGATATTTATTTATTTATTTTATTTTACATTTGTTAACCGGGGGTGTCTGACTGAGCCTAAAAGGCCCTTTTTCAGCAGAGGCCTGGGGAGAAAAGCTCCGCAAAGAAAAAATGCAGATACATTTAGTTATTTAGACAATATCAGTATACACACAAATTACAAAGTCATGTTTTTACAGTGGTATGCAGCACATCAACAGTTACAGTGGAGAGAACAAACAAAAAAATATTAATTTAAAAATAAAGGTAATTAATAGATTTGTGGTGTACAGCTGAAATTTGGAACATAGGTAGAATACATACATAGTACACAGGTACAGTACATACATCGTAGATTAGCCAGTGTTTGGGAGTAAGACTGAAAACTATTATCAAGGACTCTAGATTTAGTATGTATACCTTATCTACTTTCACTGGCCTGGGGAGCAATCATGGCACTGCCAACTTTGCTTGAGATGTTGCCTGATGATGTTTTTAAAGGAGGCTTCGGATGATGTGTTTTAAATGCTAGTTGGGACAGAGTTCCATTTTTTAGCCACTGAACTACTATATAGCGCATCTCCAAAGCTATTGTAGCTGTTGGTGACTTCTAGTAGTAGTTTGCTTGATGATCTAAGAGGCCCTTTGGCTGAGTAATGTTGTACTAGGTTTTTGAGGGTAGGACACTTATTTGGGAGGTAATAGATAGAATGACAGAGGCAGAGCTGATTGTAGGTTAGGAGGTTGGGCAGTTCAAGCAGTGGAGCTGTCTCAAAGCAGTACAGTGATGAGTTCTATATGAGCAATTTGCAGCAAAGTGGGCAATTCTGTTATAGTAGGCTTCCATTTTGCTTAGTTCAGTTTTGTTGAGATTAGTCAGAATGGGAGATGCATAGAGTAGGGTAGATAGATGTTGGGAGCGAGCAATGGCTGATCTTGTGTTGTTGGTAAGAAACGGTTTGATACGGTAGAGTGATCCCAGTTTGGCATGTACTTTTTTAATAGTTAAGTTGAGATGACTATCAAATTTTAGGTGGTAGTCTATGGTTATTCCCAATAGCTTAGCCTGTGCCACTGGAGTGATTGGAGTAGCATTTGTGGAGTAGATAGTGAATTGACTGTTATCAGTGTTTTTGTTAGAAATGGTTATAATCATAAGCTGAGTTTTCTTTGGACTGAGGATAAGTTGGGTTTTGGTAAGGTAGTTTTCAATGTCAGAGAATGCTAGTTGAGTTGTTTGCAGGAGGGTGGGAATGTTTTGTGCAGCACAGATTAAGGTAGTGTCATCTGCATACTGAATGATAGATGCATGCTGTGTGGAGGTATGGAGGTCATTTGTGAAGATTGTGAATAGTAATAGTCCTAAGATAGACCCCTGTGGGATTCCTATAGTTATAGGTTGCTGAGGAGAGAGAGAATTTTCCCATTTCACAGCTTGGTACCTGTCAGTTAAGTAGCACTGGAACCAGGTAAGAGTGGAATTTGATAGATGATATTGGTTTAGTTTGTTTAGCAGGATTTGGTGTGAGACTATGTCAAATGCTTTGGACATATCCAAAAAAAGAGTTGACACCTGTAGGCCTTCATTTTTGAGATGGTTTACTGTGTCTGTGAAGCAGACGAGGGCTGTAGTGGTACTATGGGCAGGTCTGAAACCATGCTGAGTAGGTGACAGGATGTTGCTGGCTAGGAGATAGTTTAGCATCTGGGTATGGATGCATTTTTCTAGGATTTTGGCCAGGGGGGATAGTAAAGCAATGGGTCTGTAGTTATTAAGCTCAATGAAGGTCCAGCCTTTATGCATGAGTGTAACATAGGATATTTTCCAGAGTTTGGGCACATAGTTTTCAACAACTGATCTGTTTAAGAGAGTGGAGACTGGGATAGCAATAGCATCTGCTGTAAGTTTCAAGAAATAGCTGGGGAGTAGGTTGGCTGCTGTTGATGAGGTTTGTAGTTTGGAGAGCATGCTTTTGATTGAAGTGGTGGAAACTGTTGTGAGGGTAAAGCTTGTATTAGTGTTATTTGTGGTTGGGGGGATAGTGAGGAAGGAACTGTCCTGTGATACTAAGGATAGAATTGTGTTCACAAAGTGGGAGTTGAATTGTGTTTCGATGAGAACTTTAGTGTCAGGGGTAGTTGGTTTGGGGGTAGCCTTTTGGGTGGATTTTAGTAGCTGGTTTACATTTTTCCAAAATTTTTGGGGGTTGTGTTGGTATTTAGTTTGTAATGTTGTGTAGTACGATTTTTTGTCCAGCCTAATGCATTTTTTTGCACGGTTGCGCAGTTCTTGGTACTTAGTTAGGCTTTGTGTTTCTTTGTTTCTTTGATAGTAAAGCCAGGCAGTGTCTCTGGACTTGAGGATTTGTTTGGTTTCTTTACTGAGCCAGAGGTTTGTAGAGGTTTTAACCTTGATTTTGCGCAATGGAGCAACAGTGTCTAGGTGTTGTAGAAATGTTT
This sequence comes from Protopterus annectens, assembly GCF_019279795.1. Lineage (NCBI taxonomy): Eukaryota > Metazoa > Chordata > Ceratodontiformes > Protopteridae > Protopterus > Protopterus annectens. Next base: position 894,975,990 of record NC_056735.1, read on the forward strand.
TGTTGAAATACGCTATCATATCAAGGAATGCGATGCAGATCATTGCTTTCCATGGGAAATCACTGACACTGTAATTTCTAGGTGAGTACCAGTGAGGATTCTCTTCTTTCTGGAGATTTATCCGTTTTCAAGTTGGTATGATGTTGTAGTAAGAAAAGAAACGTTTATGAAGGTATAATGTACTTACACCATACATGCAAGCGCATTCAAAAAAAAAAAATTCAGTTTACATTTTCACCCTTCAATGTCTTGAGCATTAGTTTCAGCATTTCCGATGCTTGGGATTTTGTTGTTTGAAGAGCCATAGTAGAACCAAGGTCACATTTTTTATTAAATATACTTTTGTAGTGGCCAGTGATCTATTGGAAACCATGAGTGGTAGCCCATCTGGTCTTTGTGATTTATCCTGACTTAGATAAACCATTTCCCTGTTAACATCTGCCCTCTGTCTCTTAGTGAGTATCCTCCTTCCAGGCATGGCATATTCTCCTCAGTATCCCTTTAAAGACTAAAGGTCTGTAAAAGTAATTGAACATTCATTTTTCCAAGTATTTTCTGCAGGGAGCCAAAACATTAACCAAGAGAAGGTCAAATAAATGTAAGTAGATCTACCATGAAGCTCTCTTGTAATTTTCTGACTGTTTTTGCACTGCTTGGTCAGGTCTCTTCCTACTTTCTTCCTAAACATACCTAAGGGAGCCCACAGCCCCCATCTTGACTCCATCTCTTAATGTTTTCTTGGCTTGTGTCATGGCTACATCCTCCTCCATTGTTGCTGTTTTATTTCCCTTTATGTATTGCACTTTCTTCACCTTCCTGCATCTGCCCTTTTACATCTTGTATGGCCTGTATTTTGCACTAGTCATAGTTGTCATAGCTGTACCTTGTTATCTTGCCTCTTTGGTCTTCACTTTTATTTTTTTATTGCTGCTTCCTTAAATCCTTGTCTATAGCTAGATCACCTGGTTTCTTGACAATTCCAAGCTGAGGAGCATAATACAAAAAAAAAACTAGAAGTCCAAAAAACTCTCTTCTGTTTCCTTCAAATATTTCCACCAAACATTGAGCAATTCAGTACTTCCCCCATGATTGCTGAAGCAGTAATGGCATTCAGCTTCATAAACCAACGTCTTACTATACTCCCTCTCAAATAATTGGTAGCTGTCAATCACATCCCCTAATACCTTGTACCTGGGCCACCGGCCCCCTTCATCATGCTCTAGTAATGGCTTTATTTGCATCCTTAACCTATTTGCTTTCTCAGTTTGTCTTGCCCCCCAATTCATATTTGGTCATCAGCCCAATTTCTGTAAAATCACATTGCCAGTGCTTTTGTTGCTGTGTTTTGAACCTTTCATCCCTACTGTACAGTTTCCTAATGTCACCTTTAAACTTCTTTAAACCTGAGCCTTTCCATCTTGATTATGACCATATCAAAAATCGTAACTTTTCTGGTACAGTTTTGCACCAACTGGCTAAACCACAGAAGGCCCAATAACTCAGACAGTCACTACTATCTGTCTACCCTAGAGCTTGTAATTTCCTTGATTTTTCAATTCAGATTCAGTTCCACAATAACTGCAACCCCCTTTCCTTCTATTACATTCCTCTATTTTTTCTTCTAGTCTGTTTTCCCCTTCCCTTGATATGTTTCGGGGGCAATGCATTATAGATATTAAGAAGTATATATCTTTCATTATGCTAATACCTAGGTGCAGAAAACTGTACACCATGTGATGCCCTTTCAGAAAAGGAGTAAGTGTAAATGTGTCATGAAGACTGATAATTCTCAGAGTCCTTCTGTTCTTTTTGAAGCATTCTGACAAATAACTACATATTGCATGATACTAGAAGGAAATAAATATATTTTCAATATTGTTTTGTTTTATTTCTCAGTTATATGCATTTATAGATCAATTAAAATGCTTCTGCTAGTTCTTGCATTGTTACATTGTTATTCATAGCAAAAAGTTGTCACATAAAATTCTTTACCATTATACTGTGATTAGGTGTGGTATTCAGAACCTAATATTTTTTGTGCATTAAGGTAGCTCTGATCTCCCCATATAATTAACATTCCATCAAGATGTTGTTAAAAAATTTTACTACTTGCTCACTGCACTGACAAGGAAGAACAGTGTCTGTTTTTAGACCTTTTGTCTAATAACTTGCATCATAAACTTAAAATGTGTATGTCTATAGTCAGACACACTGATGTCCCACTCACCAGGCTGAACAAGGAGAAAATTACAGTCAGCTGCCTCAAGGGTGCCAGGATCCACCACATAATGCATGCACTCAAGTCACTCCACAACAAGTAAAAATATGACTCTGTCATTGTCCATGTTGGAGTGAATGACTTGAGACGTACCTCCCTGGACTACATGAAAAGAGACATAGAAGAGATCTCAGATCATGTAGCCCAGGCAGGTATAACCCTAGCCCTGAGTAGCATCCTGCCTTTGCCCAGAATGATAACACAATATAAGGACAAAATGATTGACTTCAACAATTGGCTAAGCTTCTGGTGTCATTCAAAGGGGATCCAGTATCTGTCTGCCTGGGACGACATGATCGACAGACCACGATGCTTTGTCAGAGATGGTCTGCACTTGTCGCCCCTGGGATTCAGGTTACTGGCTAAGGCTCTTGCCACCCCTATAGTGCCTTTTTAGGCAAAGTTCAAAGGACACAACCACCACCGTAACAGGTACAAGCATGCAAAATCTGAAGGTAATGCTACTCAGTGCTAGAAGTCTAAACCTCAAAATGCACACTCTCGAGGCACTCCTAAAAATGGAGAACATCGATATCTGTGCAGTAATTGAGACCTGCTTCAAGGCTCCAGAGAGCACCCCTGCAATACCAGGTTACAACTCTTACCAAACTTTTCGGCCACCAAACCAGGACTGAAACACTAATGGTGGAGGAGAGTCCATATTCACCAAGGATATTCACACCACCAGGCTAGTTGCCCAACACAATGCATCTAAAATTCTCCAGGTGCAACTAACACTAGGTAAGACTGCAATCTAAATTGTAGCTTGCTACAGATCTGCGACCATGCCCCAAGATTCTCACTACACCTTTCAAAACATACTGGAAAACATTAAGATACAGCCAAAGACCCTAATACTGGACGATTTCAACTACCCTGCCATTAACTGGGAAAACTACTCATGTAACAACACCTTTTCCCAGCGGTTCATGGAATTCATAAATTCCAATGCTCTGGATCAACTAATCTATAGTCTCACCAGGGGCTCCAATATCCTAGACCTGGGCATTACCAACATGGGAAATCGATGCTCCACACCTATGGTCACCCCATCGCTGGTTAGGTCAGACCATAAGCTAATCACCTTTAACATCCACATCCCACCCCCACCCCCTAGTAAGGAAACCTCCATAAGAAACTTCTCCAAAGCCAACTTCATGCTACTCAAGTCAGAAGTGACAAACCTCATGTCACCCATGCAGACAGGAACTGAAAGTTCGACTGCTGAGTCCTACACTAAGGCACTGTATGAGCACATCCACTCATGCATGAATCGTGCCATCCCAAATAGAACCAAGATGCTCTCCTCCAAAAACAGGAAGCCAATCTGGTGATCCCCTGCCATAAACAAACTTTACAACAAAAGGAAGAAACTGTTGCAGAAAAGAGGAAAATCCCAGGATGCAAAAAAAAAAAAAAAACTCCCTTACCAGCCTCAGTTAGAAGCTGAGCTCCCTCATAAAATCCTCCAAAGCTAGTTACGAAAATAAAATTGCGAAAGATTCCAAAGACAACCACAAGGCATTCTATAACTATGTCAAGAATCTAAATGGCAAAGCTCGGATCTGCTTTGAGCTACAACAGAATGGCATTAAATATACTGATCCCAAGGATATTGCTAATATCCTGGCAGATAGATTCAGTGCCAACTTCACCCCCCTCTCACCCGCTAAATGGCCCATTTCAATACCTGAAGATTGCCAAATTCCAGTAATAATGGCCACACAGGTAAAAAACGCACTCTCCAAAGCTAAGAATACAGCATCTATGGGACCAGAGGACATGCCGGGCTGTGTACTACATGAACTACAAAATGAGCTGGCACCTCACCTAAGTGTCATGTTTAATCATACCCTCACCTCAGGCTTCATGCCCACTGAGTGGCACACAGCTACAGTTATCCCACTCCACAAGGGGTGATCCACCTTGGAACCTGGGAACTACAGCCCCATCAATCTGATGAGCCTGATCTGCAAGGCCATGGAACGTATTACCATGGAACTTATAAACAAAGACATTGGCGACCTTCACACACTGGACCCCACCCAGTTTGGGTTTGTGAAGAGCCGATCTTGTCTCCTGAATCTGATTGAATTCTTCACATCAGTCTCCACAGCTGTGGACGAGGTAAGGTGGTCCACACAGCCTATCTGGACTTCGCCAATGCCTTTGATACCATCATCCACTCTGGAATCATAGATAAACTTACTAAGCTGGGCATTAATCCTTACGTCACTCGATGGGTTGCCAACTGGCTTACTGACAGAACCCACACTGTAAAAGTAGCTGACTCCAAATCCAGCTCCAGACAAGTGACAAGTGGAGTACCACAGGGTTCAGTCCTGAGACCGCTCTTGTTTGGCATCTACTTCTCTGAAGTACAGGCCAACTAAAGGACTCTGGCTAACAAAGTTCACAGATGACTGCAAACTGGGAGCCATTATTTAATCCCCAAATGATGTGGATACTCCAAAAAAGGGCCTCACAGAAGCAGATGCTTGGTGCCAGAGCCATGGGCTCAAGCTCAATTCCAAGAAATGTATAGTTATCCCCTTTGGGAAAAAACATGTACCCATGAATAACCACATAGGTGGCAGTACACTAAACACCAAAAGTGTGATAAGAGACTTAGGGACACAGCTGGACAGTGGACTCACCTTTGATAACCATATCGCCACAACAGTCAGGAAAGCAAGAAAATGGCAGTCTGGTAAATAGCAGTGCTGCTCTATCAGATGGGTTATATTACATCTGTGGTAAATATGCTTATAAATGGTTACCAAAGAGATGGGATGACACCTGTTATATAGGATTAGTGGTACTAGCAATGCATCATGTAAAAGAGTTACCAAAAGGAAGCATTAGAAATGTAAAAAAGAAAAGGGATATATTACCTGTGATTGAAAGTCCAGTAGACACCTTAGATACATCACGTATATATCATCAAAATCTTGATTATATTAAATTAAAAGATATGGATTTAGGAGATGATGTAATCTCTGGAGCAGGTATTTTCCCTTGGTACGGGACTGCAAAAGCCATCTGGGAGCTGAGAAAACTATCTAAACTAGTTAAGGTATTGGCAAATCTCACTTTCAATGCAGTCCTTGACATTACTGTCGAAATGACAGCTATACGAACTATGGTTTTGCAAAATTGAATGGCATTAGATTACATATTAGCATCCCAAGGGGGTACATGTGCATTAATAGGAGAACAATGTTATACATTTATTCCAGACAAAACAGAATCTGTAAAAGCACATTTAGAAGTGATTGCACAAGTGTCTCAACATACTAGAAAAAGCTGGAATGATGGTTGGAGTGAATGGTTTAGTAATCTATTTACAGGATGGACAGGAAAATCATTGTATTTTTAATTTCTTTTAATGTTATTGTAATGCTTGGTTGCATATTTTTTACATGTATTAAAGTCTGCTTAGTAAAAGCTAGTCAAGTTACTGTTGTTAATTGTCATAATGAAAAAGCATTATCAAATAATGCTGAATTTATTTCCCTGGTTTAAAATAAAAAGAGGGAATTGTTAGAGTGCGCTCAATAATATACTAAGGTTGAAAGTAACTTTGCTACAAATATGCAACATAAATAACGTACAAGATAAAGCTTGCTTAAATGTAGAAATAGAGTTTAGCAATATGTGATTAGCATCCATACTAAATGACTGTGGCTTGGAAAATAAGAAATCTGCTGAATGGACATCTTTCCTTACAGACTTAAAAACAGGATGTACGTATTTCATTGTCAGTGAGAGCAAAAATGTAAAATCTGCTTTTTTAAAGGATGGACAACATGACATGTTTCTATCATATGACACTGTTACAATGTGTTTCCTTAAATAATATGCTTTTCTGCTTTTATCAGCATTTGCACAAGAACAGATGTTCTTATACAAAGATCTAAATAGAATACTAACGACAAAAAACAGGATGTTCACACCGTCAGAAAAGCTGGCCTCTTATAAATTCAGCAAAAATGTGACAGGACATTGTTAAACAAGGAAGCTTAAAATAATATTATTAAGTCAGCATTTGTGTCAGCATCTGCAACAATCAGTATTGTTTCTACAGGATGAGCAATTCTCCAAAATAGAATACCAAGAGGAAATGTATATGTGTGTGCATGACTAAAATTGTATATAAAGATCTGTATTAATCCAGTTATGTTAGGGGTATTGATAGGGACACATTTGTCCCGAGGTAAATGCTTTATTTCTCACATCATCTCTACTATATGAGAAGTAAAGTGGAACAGTACTTGAAGCTGCAAAGTTAGTCCGTGTGGTTTATTATAAAAAGTTATTTGTTACTGCTCTAAGTTGATGCTACAAAGTATATTCTCTCATCAGTGTATATTCTACAAGTTTCTGTATGCAACAGACTGTGAATATAACTATAACCAGACTTTGATTTCAGCAGAATCCAGCCAGCAACACTGAGATCTTAAACATACTTCAAATCCATCACAGTAAGCAGCACCGTATCATTTTTCAGTACGCTGTCCTGATTAACATTATAATGAATGGTGTATGAAGTGAAATGGGATGCTGCTTCATAAGTAAAGTAAGTGAGTAGAGGTATGGTAGCTGCTTACTGGGGCAGGGTGGGTAGATATGCTGCCCTGATTAACATTACAAGGATGTTATGCTGTATTTAGAATCAATTATATCATGAATAGTTGTAATTAATAAAGTTGGTGATCAAAGCTATGTTATGGAAATTTAATAAAGGTCATCAAATGTCATTTGTTGTGATGTGTGTTATTGAAGGGGACCGGGACAAACAACATTTAATGATTCCGTAAGCACTATTTTTATGAGCTGTTTAATATAAAGCAGACTGTCATTTTTTTTAAAGGCGGCATACTCCATGATTCAGTAAACACTGTGTAGGCTCTGTGTACAGCCTACACTGAGTATATCCATGTACATGGCCACAATCTGTTCTCGGCAGCACGTCATGCATATTAATGGTGTGCGGCATGCCTAAGTAAGGTTTTGTGCTCATGCTTGTTATGCCATCTGTGAAACTGTGGTAAGAAACATAGATTGTCTCTGTGTACATCAGAGCTCATACTGTGTGCCCCCGGCCCCCAAGGATCAGAAGTCTTTGGCAATCATGCAAACCATAGCTATCACCTGTCCAGATTTTCACAGAATGTCCAGATGTTGTACTTATATCTTTGGTCCATGTCCCACAAAATTGTAGTTTGCTGATTAATCGCTAGCAAATCGGTGAGGACAGTCAGAAAATAATGGCAGACGTTTGTTTCGCAGACTTTATAGCCATCAAAAAATTCACGGTGATGCAAAAGCTGCTATTCTATCAACATTTTAAGTTTGTAAGAGCAATACTTAAAAAGTGTCACTATGTTTGTGCCTTCGTCCCACCACTATTTACGGCAATGTCCTGATGTTCTGTTGTAAGAGATGATTTTACTTTTTTTTTGCTTTTATATATTTTTTTTATTATTCCCATATTTGTGCGATGCGCCACATCATGCAAACAGTGTAAGTCATGCTCACCTCATGACAGTGGACCACCCACATAGTAGACATGTCCCAGACAGCTAAAAATAGAAACTGGATGCAATTACTTAATACATTTAAGCATCACGCAAACACGCTAAACAACACTGAACTTGGTTAACAATGTGAAGTTAACAAGGAATTCTAGTGTAGAGCCTAACATGTAACTAATCATCTGGCAACAGGAGTTAAGTGTTGGTCTTGAGTGCAAAAGGTATGGGGTACTATTCTAGGCTGTGCCAAACTTTATATTTACTTATGTGACATAGCAAAATACACAAATGAAGTGCAGCATAGACAACCATTTTCATAAGCACTGTCGTGGCAAGATGTTATAATTGGTTTGAAAAAGTTTGGCAGGCGCCAAATGAAAGCGCTTATCTGATATCTGATTTTTTTTTTGTGATATTTGTTTATTTTCTAATTAAACTTCTGTCGGTCAAGTCCGTGGTTTCTTGTTTTTTCTGGTTTTAGTTTGTTGTTACTCTTATTGTCATGTTATAATTGGTTGTTCACTGCATGAATGGCCTGAGTTCAAGACCTGTATTTTCCATACTGTTCTACCCTTGTTTCAAATAACATTATGTTTTGCAAGTCTAGCACCTGCCATAGGGAAAGTGTAGCAAATATATGTATATATGAGGTTGGACAGAATAAATTTATTGTAATGATTTATCTATGTATGTATGTATGTATGTATGTATGTATGTATGTATGTGTGTGTTTTCCATAAAATGACTGTGGTTAAGATGTGTTCTATGTTCATGCAATCATAGTCTGAGTCTCCCAGTTTAATAACAGAGTTACATAAATGATTTTGTAGCACAAATGCTTGTAGCTGCATTTTCTGCTACTGGTGTGCAGTGCGTACCACCTCACAAACACAGATAGAATATTTGCACAATAGTAGGCAATATGTACATTAATTCATAAAAAGGTACAGAAATTATAAACATATATAATAGCTTGTCAGCCCTCTCACATATCATTATCATATCAGTGATAACCTTAACTGTTACACCTGAGTATGAATGTGATGTGAAGTTGAAGAACATTACAAATCCACGGAATAGGCTGCAGTGGAACCATGGGCCATAGCTGTGTTACATATGCACTTACAGCTGTTGCCAGTAGAAGAGTTAAAATAACCCCTGTGTATGTTGCACTTAAATAATATGTACTGCAATGTCAGCACAGTAAAACAAAAGCAGCACAATATGTAATAGAACCCTAGACCATGTACACTATAGTCCCACACTTAGCTGGTGCGACAGACTCACAATGACAGTATGCATCACATTGTTTGGATATGTATGTGTTGCAAGAATCCAGAATGAGCAGTTCAGTAAATGTGTTTGTTTCTTTCTTACAAAAAAAAATATTACTGGGAAAAAGCAATGGAAATCAGGCCGAGATCATACCTCTCAAACTTTTACAGCATGAAATCTGGACAAAGATATAATTAATAGGGGACTAAGGCCTAAAAATAGGGACACTTTTAAATATTATTTTACAAACTTAAAAATTAGATTGAACAACAGGTTTTGTATTAGCATGACATTTTCTAAGGGTGTGAGGTCTGAAACTCAAAGGACTGTCATTATTTTCTGACATCAATCCTTAATGATTTGTCAATGAATTGCCATTAAACCACAATTGTATGAGAAGCAGCCCAAAGATATGATGCAAAAATCTGGACATTCTGTGAAAATCTGTAAAATTATGAGGTATGGCCCAGATAGTAGACAGAAATGAAAGCAATAAAGGCCATCAGCAGTAGAACATATTAGAGCACAGAACATATGCAAACATTGCAATGGATTACAAAGCTCACTACAATGCACCTTCAGAAAAAAGGGCTTGTGTCATAACTTTTTCATCACAGACAAAATTGTGCATCATTGAACATAACGCATTCAGCTCAGAAACAGATGACACTGAATGTACTGTCATCTTACAGCCTGACATAATATGGACATACCTATTAGTGTTGTATACTAGTAAATACTACAAGTGGTGGTAACACACCCTGTTGTGACTCTTGCTTGCATGGTATACACATATGGTAATCAGGGAGAAAAGTTTTATGGCATGACATGGTCAGTCAGCGTACTGCAGAGGATAGACAGTGTACTACAGACTGTCTCTTAGCCATCCCAAGGACATACTGAACATACCTATGTCTGCCAACAAACAAATCAGCTGATGGTTCCCCCTCTGACAATTCATTTCTCTGTGGCTGTGGTGAGCTTGGCTTCCTGTGGGGGATCAACATGCTTTTCCTGAGATGTTCCTGCTGCAGCTGTTTCCAGAACATTATGTTGTCCCATCATGTGTGAACATTCATACCTCAATGGATGGCCTAGGCAAAAGTGCAACTCAGTGCCCCTCCCTCTAACCCCACCCCAAACAAATGGTGTTCCCATCCCAACATATCAAGACCATCCACAGAAGTGGACAAGAAATCATGTCATTGCAGCACCCTCTTTGTCAGACATCTTAACCTACACCTATGGTCATCTATGTAAGCATGGCACATACAGAAAGCAATGGGTCACATGCTTGTGGACAGCATTGTAAGGCAACATGTATGTACGCAGGAAAACCATGCTACCAGGAGGATTACAACATGCATCTTAACAGTAAAGGTTGAAGCATGAACCTAATTACGGTGATGTGTGTGTGTGTGTGTGTGTGTGTGTGTGTGTATACTTCAGAAGTATTTCATCATTAATGCAAATAATCCCAAGAAACAGCAAGATCAGTAAATGGTTCACCAAACAGTGCTGCAAAACACAGTACTAACAAATACATAATCCAATAGACAATAAAAAAATTGCCAAACCAAACCCAAGGCAAAACAAATACATCCAAAAATCAGCCCAGAAGCATTTAAAGGTTTATTGTGTGAGCGCTTTCACAGTTCCTTAAAACTGCTTCATCAGACAACATTCTACTAATACAATAGCCTATATAAAAGAAAAATCAACCAATGAAAACACTTAAACAATAAATCAATCTACAATAATACCACTGAAGTATCTGTCCCAGTAAATAACTACTACATAAGCTAATCTTTTAATTAATGCTAGACTTTATAAGCACAACAAGAATTTGCAGTGTTTTTTTTTTTTGCTAGTCACCAAGAAAAGCAGCCGCCAGCAGCTCCTATCCTTTCTCTTTGGTTACCCACTATCCTCATACTGTTTCGGTGTATATTCTCCTGTTCTGTACTTTACCCTTCACTGAATTCATTTCTAGCCTCACTCATAACTGCCTTTCCTAGTGCACCTGCCCTATTTTACTGACTTCAGACTCTTACATATTGTTTTTTTTTTATTTTTTGCCCTGCTTTTAGCTGCTAGTAATACCTCTCTCTCCCCCTCCAAAGCCCCTCTCTATTGCAGCTTATTTTAACAATACAGCACTGGGTTTGCTTCAAGTAAATCTACTTGTGTAGTTTGAGGCCAGTGACCTTTTGTAAGTTTACTTCTGCTCATATTTTATTTCTTTTTATTTTATTTCTGGTGACTATACCTTTAGAAACTTTATATCCTTGTCTCTCAAGCTAATTTTTCACTATCTTTTTCTGATTGTTTCTATGACTTCATCTTGACCAGGGTGCTAGTCCCGTTCCATTCACCCTCGCTATGCTTGGGCTCACGTCGCTCCCCTACCCTACCCCCATTCTCACCCACCCTCATTACAATTACCTTTATACTTAGCTATCCCTCCCCTTCCTGTCCCACTAGCCACTACATTTCCACTTCCTGCCTATTGCCACAACCACCTTACTAATCTGTCAATCTTGTCAACACCATTTCCTCTATACCACTGTCTCTACCTACTCTGTCTGACCATATTTTATTCCAACATGTATTATTTTCTAATATCTTCTACACTACATATTATTCTCTCTATCTCCACCTCTTACCACTCCGATCTCTTTGACCCACTTCTATGTTCACCAACTTCTCACTCATACAACATATATCCAACTACTTCATCTTTTACTATCTCCCCTAATCTCTTTACTACCTCTACCTCAAGTCTATATAAACTATCCATAATACAGGTTTTTAAACCTCCCACAAAGCTAAGACAAAACTATACAAACTCCATCTAGCATCTACTACACACTCTCTCCTCACTAAAAACCTACTTTGTTCTGGAGATATCCATCCCAACCATGGCCCCTCTTCTCTCCCCAAAACTACCTCTACACTGCCCCCATCTTACTCTTCTAACAGTCACCAACCTCAGTCACAACAATCATCTCCATCCAAATACTTAACTATTTACTCATTGCATATTCAGAGTCTAGCAAATAAAGTCACTGAGCTGCCCTCATGGATAGCTCTCAATACCCTTCACATCCTCTCCCTATCTGAAACCTGGCTCAAGCCACATATCTGAAATAGTGAAATACTCCCACCAGGTTATAATATCCTCCAATCTGATAGACCTGTAAAAAAGGTGGTGGCATGGCCATCCTCTACTCAAACAACTTTAACCCCTCACCATACCATTCCCAATTCCTGACTTCCTCCCAGCTGAAATCATCATCCTTAACTGCCATCTGAATTCCCACAAAAAACTTGCAATTGCCTCTATCTACCTTCCTCCTGGTAATAATCTGCTCATTCTTGAAAACATCCTATCCTAGTTCTCCCACAACATACCATATGAGACACTTGTCCTTGGTGATGTCAACATTGATTGGTCCAAACTCACAACTGACTCCCCCCCGACTCAGTATCCACATACATGGCTTCCACCAACTTATAACATCTCCCACTCACTTCAATAAAAATTCCACTTCCAGCTCCATCATAGACTGGATCCTTACCAATTCCCCGCACCAATACCACAATCCCACCACTGTACCTGACTCCCTCAGTGATCATCTCCTTACCACCATCTTAAGACACTACTCCCATATTCCTAAACCCCACCTTATCAAAGACTGTCGAAAACTACTGACTTTCAATTCATCCCAATTTAACTCCATTCTCCACAACATAGATTGGTCCATCCTAAAACCCCTCCCCCTAAATGATGCTGTAAGCACTTTCAATAGCATCTTCATGAATACTCTAAACTCCTTAGCTCCCTCTAGGAAGATCAGAGTAAAATTAAACCATACTCCCTGGCTCTCCAAAGAGATTAGGTCCTTTATGAAAAAAAGAGATCATGCTTGGAAAACCTGGACTAAAACTAAACAACCACATTTTCTTCAAAAATACAGGCAACTGAGGAACCTTGCAAAAAAACATACAATTAATGACAAAAAGTTATACAATAGCTCTCTCAGCATAACAACAAATCCAATCCTCGAAAATTTTGGTAAACTCTCAACAACATCCTCTATCCTGGAAAGCCCTCTAATCCCTCCCCATACCCAAATTATTCCTCTCAGGAAACAGCTACCCTCCTGAATAAACACTTTATTTCTTCCATCCAAAATCTGGTAAACTCCAAGCCAAACTCTACTTTGACACCCACCCCTCCAAGTCCCACTAACACAACTTTGTTTTCTTTTGAGCGAGTTCCCATTACTTACATCAAATCTCTACTACTCAAGCTAAAACCTTGCTCTCCTTCCACTGACAATCTATCTCCTACATTCCTCAAACTTGCTGCTGACTCAATTGCCTATCTTATATTTATACTAATTAACTGAGCTATTCTGGAATCAACTGTCCCCACCCTTTGGAAATCTTTCTTCACTATCCCTCTTCATAAAGGTGGAAACTCCACTGACCTCTCAAACTACCAATCCATTGCCATTCTGTCCCCCCTCTCCAAGATATTAAAAAAATGTATTCACTCACAGCTTCTTAATCACCTCCTCACACACCACTTACTTATCCCTACCCAACATGAATTTTGTCCTCACCACAGTACCACCACTGCCCTACTCTCCTTCACTCATATCATTGCAGAGGCCCTAGGCAGCAATAGATTCATTTCCTGTCTCTTCCTAAATCTCTCCAAAGCCTTCGATACTGTCTCTCATCCTCTACTACTATCCAAACTCGCAAATCTCCACCTATCCCCCTCCGCACTTGCCTGGTTTAATAGTTACCTATCTGGCAGGGAACAATATGTCAAATAGCTCTCATCCTCCTCATCTTTCCTTCCCATCTCCACTGGTGTTCCCCAAGGCTCCATCTTGGGACCCCTTTTGTTTAACATCTTCACCAATGATCTTTACACCTCATGCAAAGAATCTTCCCTTATTCAGTATGCCGATGACTCCACACTTATATCCATCTCAAATAACATTCCTGAACTACACTCCCTGACCCAACAGGCCCTACTATCCACTGAACAATGGGTCTCTCACAACCTATTGATCCTAAATCCCAAAAAGACCAAACCCCTACTTTTCCTTCCCTGTTCTCTTTCTCATCACAAAACCTTTTTTATTACATCTTCTAACAATACAACTATCCAACCTGACACCCTCACAAAACTCCTAGGGGTCATTATCGATGACGAACTAAAGTTCAACCTACACATACTCCAATGTATAAAAAAAAAAAAAAACAGAAACTAGGTCTGCTATATTGGAACAAAATATTCCTAACCCCTGAATCTAGACTTACCCGGGGCCAGGCACTCCTCCTCCCCTCCCTCTTATACGCCACCCCAGTTCTTACCAATATCCAGGCATCCACTCTAAACAAACTCCAACAGGCTTGCCAATAAATAGCCAGATTCGTTACTAACTCCCTATACAACTCACACCACTGAATTTCTTTAAACTCTCTTCAATGGCTTGATCTTCCCCAATTTCTGCTATCTTATCAATTTCATATGCTATGCTCTATTCTTTATAAACCCACCTTCTGTCCATCTCTATCTTCTTTAGTCTCCATCTACATCTCATCCCGGACCCTCCGTACTTCTAACCAACAATTGCGTGATATCTACCACCCAAAAAGGTCAGTAGGCAAACTACTCTACAAACACTCCCTTGCCCATGCTTGGAACAAACTTCCCCTTGACTTACGTTCAGTCTCCCACACCTCACACTTTAAAAATGAACTAAAAGCTTATTTTCTGAATTCCAGAACCTGCCCTTGCCATGATCCTACCTAGTCTTTCCTTCCCTTTCTGTACCCTCAAAAGGACCATACTTAGTACCTCATTACACCTCTCTCTCCAATGTGTCGACTATGCATTTGCATAATTTTACGCAAACAAAAATGTTTTATTGTTAACCTATTGAACTATATCAATGTAAAATTGTTACTTAGCTTCTTTTTAATGCAACTTTAACTTTATGCAAGTAACCCAACCTATGTGAATCGTTTTGCTATAACTGCTATTATATCAATATTGTTTAAAATTGTACTTGTTTAAAATGTACTAATGGAGCTTTTCTCCTCGGGTCTCCACTGAAAATGGGCCACAAGCCCAGTTGGACAAACCCATTTAAAAAATGCCAATAAATAAATAAATAAATAAATAAATAAAATGACATCACTAGTTCTCAATCTAAAAATAAGCTTGCATCTAAACATGTAGCATCAGAAAGTGTTGAATGAAGATTTAAAACATCATGAAAACTGTGTATAAACACTTATAAAATCACATCTTTACCTATCCTATTGCACTTCTATATATATATATATATATATATATATATATATATATATATATATATATATACATATATATATATATATATGTATATATATATATATATATCTAGGATGTTTGCTTGACTGAGCAAATATCCGAATCTATAAAACCCAAACACACTTTAACAAAAGCTCTATTGAAAAGTGCTTTTGTTAAAGCGTGTGACAAAAAAAAAAACACTACATTTACATTTTGCACCCCACACCCCCCACTTTAATATTACTCCACTTCAGTGGAGAAAAAGGAAATTTCCCTTACCCACACCGTAGTACAGCCTCGGCAACAGTCATACTTACGCGAAAGTGCTTTTTCGGTGAATAGCACTTTGGCATAAGTATGCCAGGCCGTTTGGATTTCAGTCGTTTGCTCAGTTGAACAAACATCCTAGATATATATGTATATATATATATATATATATATATATATATATATATATATATATATGGATCTAGGTCATAAGATCGACAGCCACTTTCACCGACAACAGAAACATCGACACCACATTATCGACAAACCATAAACACGACACCTCACATGCCCGAAAAACAAGTAACCGACGGTCCACAAACACGAAACCCCATACACTGCACACACCACAATAACAACAATCAACTAACAAAACACATCCCCTTATCCAAAAACCACACACAGAACACAAGCACACCAAAATCCTCACAAACCCACACTAAACCTCACACACACAACTATGTACAACCCTAACCCAAACCCTTACCCTAAGGTCCGTCACTATCGCACACTCAGCTAACCCGCGCCCTAACCCTAACTCACTTAACCCACCCCTAACCCAAAAATACCACTACCGCACACTTACATAACCCGCGCCCTAACCCTAACTCACTTAACCCGCCCCTAACCCAAAAAACTGCCACTACTGCACACTTACTTAACCCGCGCCCTAACCCTAACTCACTTAACCTGCCCCTAACCCAAAAAATACCACTACCGCACACTTACCTAACCCGCGCCCTAACCCTAACTCACTTAACCCACCCCTATCCCCACAGACTGTCACTATCCACACTTACCTTACTCGCACCCTAACGTCCGTCACCACCGCATACTCACACAGCCTTCTTTCCAAGTCACTATCCCTGGCATCGGCGTTTTCATCCGTAGTGTCGGTCTTACGAGTGTTGATCATCTGGCGCCCGCTAATCCGTTGTCGGTGATGTCGGCTGTCGATCTTCTAACCTAGAACCATATATATATATACATATATATATATATATATATATATATATATATATATATATATATATATGAAAAATGTAAAAAGGAAGTAAAAAAACAAGTAGAAAATATGTTTTGCCTTTACAATACAAGTATTCCCTGATATGGTTGCATAGCCTCCTGTCTGTCTTACCTATATAGAAAGAACGACACTCTTGACAGGTAGCTAAATAGAAAAAATGACATGTGTTACAGTTGGCTAAAACTCTAAAATCACGTTGCATCCCTGTATCAGGGTGTATAAAGGCTCTAGTACTATCTAAATATTTGCATCAATTACAGTGCAAACATGGACAGGTTTCATAATCAATTGTACCGTGTCTACTATTACTTGCAAAATTGGAATAGCACAACATTCTTTTCAAGTTATTTTTTTTTCTCATAAACAAATGACGGTTTGGTTCCTACTAATTGACATACATCAGAATCTGTCATTAAGACTTGCCAATGTTTCCTAAATACCTTCTTAATTTCCTTAGTATTACTTGAGTAAGTTAAAGGTAAACAAATATATGTATCTACTTTATGTGGTACTACTATCCATGGTCCAACAGAAAGGTATGGTTTATCATTCAGATTCCTTTTGCCTGTAACAGTGTGCAATGTTTTCTCAACCTCAGTAGCATTGCACCCTCTCTCCACAAATCTGGTTTGCAAACTATCAACCTCGATCTTATAGTCTACATCAGTAGCATTCAGTCTTGAAGCCCTGAGGGCTTTACCCTTAATAATGTTTTTAAATATGTGTGTGGGGGGTGCATACTCTTTCTATGCAAATACGTAGTACTGTAGCACTTCTTACAGTAAGTCTTAATTGTCAAGGTGCCATTAGGCATCTTAATGACTGTGACATCTAAAAAATCAAGCTACGCCATCTTTTTGTAAGTAAAAGTAGTCAACAAAAATAAATGCATTACTTTCTAAAATTAATTCCATGAACAGGCACAAAAGCTCAATAAAATTCCTACTGAACTCACTATGCTTGTTCAAGTATTCCATTAACATTTCAATGTCAGTAGAATTTGGTATGGATGTGGATATAGACTGGACATCTAAGTGACAAGAATATAATTACTGCTGAATGGTCTCTTAGAAACAAATACAGATCACTCAAAAATTGCTTTGTGTCTCTTAATACATACACATTTCTATCAAGTACAGGTCTCAAATGCTTCTCGGTAAATATAGATGGACTCTCAGAACACCACCCCCTCCCAGAAACAATTGGCCTAAGAGGTGGTTTCTGGGGGGTCTTTATATATCTTCAGCAAGCCTTGTATAAAAGGAATGATTGGCTCTTCACACATTAAGTACTTATACAAGTCTAATAAAATATCACGTCCTAACAAGCAATCTAATAAAGTGTTACTTACTCTCAATACCATAGAGTCTAATTTGATTTTAGTTATTTTACTAAAGTGTCAGGAACATTGAGCATCTTATGCATAGATTGTTCATAGAACTCACGATCCATTATAACCACAGGACCCCCATTGTCACCAGGTCTAATGAAAATAGTATCATCTCTCGACAAATTCCTCAGTGCATCATATTCAGCTCTACTCAAGTTTTTTAATTGCTTACCGAGCCCCCTTTCACTAAACAATTTATAAATTTGATCCTCACAAAGTTTCTCAAAACCCTCCAGAGTGGCATTGTTGATTGGAATATATGTGCTAGGTTGTTTAAAAGTATTGCAAACTTTAAGACTGTCATTAACAGGAGATTTATATTGTATTTTCAGCATAACATTACGAGTAAACGCTTTGAAGTCTATTAGACAGCCAATTGTTAGTTGCTCTTAAATCTTGCTTCTCTGAGTTCAAAGCCTTTGAACCCTCAGTCATACGAGTATCATACTCACCGACGTTACCTACTGAAGCTGTGATGACATCAGATGTGGGCAGATGCTGTCTAGAAGTCCCATTCGCAATTGGCTGCTCAGATGGGTGTTGTCTCT
Source organism: Protopterus annectens (assembly GCF_019279795.1). Classification (NCBI taxonomy): domain Eukaryota; kingdom Metazoa; phylum Chordata; order Ceratodontiformes; family Protopteridae; genus Protopterus; species Protopterus annectens. The sequence continues at coordinate 894,994,676 of NC_056735.1, forward strand.
CATTTTTCCTCATAATTGGTTGCTGAGATGGGTGTTTTGTCTCTCTCTCTCTCTCTCTCTCTCTCTCTCACAGTTGGTTGCCTCTCCATCCTGTTGGCTGATCTCAGCCAAGTAAAGACATGGCTAGCTGCAAAATCAGCCATGTCTCTATCAAATTTTTTCTGCTTTTGCAATAATAACTTGTGCTCGAATACCAATGCAGAGTCTAAAATATTGGAGCTTTAATGCCAAATATCCAGCTGAGGTGTTAGACACTAAAATCTCTAATATTTTGGACTCTGCATTTAGGCGCTAGAAGGAAAGTGAGAGCACAGGAACAAGCATCATCGTCTGTGGAGAGTGTAGCTGGAATTAACAATTTTATTTTGGCCAGCAGCAATACCTCAACTTCCTCCAAAACAAATGTATTCACTTTTCCTCTGCCCATAAACAAAGTCACACAACAGAGGTTATAGAGCAGAGGGAGAACAAAGAGAAAATTAACCCCAGACAATGTCAACCATCAATCCCTGAAGAAGATGTGGCGAAGAACAGCAACACCTTAATCTGCAATATTTCGAAGAAAGTACTGACAGAAAGTGGTGTCACTACTAAACAAAGGTGTGAGCTTTATTCCAGCCCAGAGAACTAATACAATTGACTGTCTAATAGACTTGAAAGCATTTACTTGTAATGTTATGTTGAAAATACAATATAAATCTCCTGTTAATGACAGTCTTAAAGTATGCAATATTTTTTAAAAAAACTAGCACATATATTCCAATCAACAATGCCACTCTGGAGGTTTTTGTGAGATTTTGTGAGGATGAAATTTATAAATTGTTTAATGAAAGGGGACATGGTAAGCAATTTAAAAACTTGAGTAGAGCTGAATATGATGCACTGAGGGATTTGACGAGAGATGATACTATTTCCATTAGACCTGGTGACAAGGGGGGTCCCGGTGGTTATAATGGATTGTGACTTCTATGAACAATCTATACATGAGATGCTTAATGTTCCTGACACTATAGTAAAATAACTAAAACTGAATTAGGCTCTATGGTATTGAGAGTACATAACACTTTATCAGATTGCTTGTTAGATGGTGATATTTCATTAGAATTGTATAAGTACTTAATGTTTGAAGAGCCAGTTATTCCTTTTATAAAAGGCTTGCTGAAGATACATAAAGACCCCCAGAAACTACCTCTTAGGCTAATTATTTCTGGGAGGGGTGGTGTTCTGAGAGTCTCTCTATATTTACCGAGAGGCATTTCAGACCTGTACTTGATAGAAATGTGTATGTATTAACAGACACAAAATTTTTGAGTGATCTGTATTTGTTTATTTCTAAGAGGCCATTCAGGAGTAATTAAATTCTTGTCACTTTAGATGTCCAGTCTCTATTCACATGCATACCAAATTCTCCTGGCAATGAAATGTTAAAGGAATACTTGAACAGGCATAGTGAATTCAGTAGGAATTTTAGTAAGCTTTTGTGCCTGTTCAGGGAATTGATTTTGGAAAATAATGCATTTATTTTTGGTGACTCCTTTTACTTACAAAAATATGGCATAGTTATGGGCACATCATGTTCCAATAGCCACGCCAACATGGTGTTAGCTTTTTGGGAGGAACAACACACTTTCAGAACATGTTTTTTTATAGGAGGTTTGTGGATGACCTTTTCATGGTTTGGGAAGGTAGTGAAGAATCACTACAGGATTTTTATCACCACATTAATAACACCACTACATTTTTGAAGTTTACCTTGAATAGCTCTAAGGAGAAACTTGATTTTTGGATGTCACAGTCATTAAGATGGCTGATGGCACCTTGACAACTAAGACTTACCGTAAGTAATGCTACAGAAATACATTTTTGCATAGGAAGAGTATGTACCCCCCACATATTTAAAAACATTATTAAAGGTCAAGCCCTCAGGGCTTCAAGACTGAATGCTACTGATGTAGACTATAAGACTGAGGCTGATAGTTTTGCAAACCAGATTTGTGGAGAGAGGGTACAATGCTACTGAGGTTGAGAAAACATTGGACACTGTTACAGACATGAGAAGTCTGAATGGTAAACCATACTTTTCTGACGGATCATGAACAGTAGTATCACATAATGTAGATACATACATTTGTTTACCTTTAACTTACTCAAGTAATATTAAGGAAATTGAGATGGAATTTAGGAAACATTGGCAAGTTCCTAATGACAGATTCTGAAGTATGTCAATTAGTAGGAACCAAACCGTCATTTGTTTATAAGAAAAAAAAGAACTTGAAAAGGATGTTGTGCTATTCCAGTTTTACAAGTAATAGTAGACACGATGCAATTGTTTATGGCACTCGTCCATGCTTGCACTCTAACTGGTACAAATATTAAGATAGTAATGGAGCCTTTATACTCCCTGATACAGGGAAGCAACTTGAATTTATAGTTTAGCTAACTGTAATACATGTCATTTAGTCTATTTAGCTGCCTGTCAAGAGTATCGATCTTTCTATATAGGTAAGACATTCAGGAGGCTATGCGATCATATCAGGGAACACTTGTATTGTATTAATAATTCTGTATATAGGAATGCCTTGGTAAAACATATTGCAAACAATGACAGTATGCATGAGTTTAGTTTCATGGTTATAGAGGTTATACCTCAGGACAAATGAGGGGGAGATTTAAGAAATAAAGTAGAGACCTGTGAACCTAATTGGATTATTAGGATGAGAGCCAATAAATGTAAAGGGCTTAATAATGAAATATGCATTAAGTCAGTACTTAAAAATAGGCCCCTATCAAATCCTGAATGTAACATGTTTTAACCATATATTTTTACTTTTATCTGCCTTTGTGTGTTTTCATATATATATTTTCTACTTGTTTTTTTTACTTAATTTTTTGCTTGCTTTTTACATTCTTCATATATATATATATATATATATATATATATATATATATATATTTATCTAGAAGTGCAATAGGATAAGTAAAGACGTGATTGGTGGTGCTGCGGTAACATTGTCGCCTCACAGTTAGACGTTGCCCGTTCGATTCTCAGTTAAAGCGTCTTCTGTGTGGTGACATGCATGAATGGGCATTCCTTCGTTGAAGGTTGTGCATTAGGCCCGGCAAGCCAGCACGTAAAAATCTACTGCCAATCATTAGCGGACCTGAGTTCCGCTGTGGCGACCCCTAACCGGGAAAAGCCGAAAGACACAAACATACACAGTTTTCATGATGTTTTAAATCTTCATTCAACACTTTCTAATGCTACATGTTTACATGCAAGTTTATTTTTAGATTGAGAACAAGTGTTGTAGATTGATTAATTTTGTAAGTGTTTTCATTGGTTGATTCTTCTTTTATATAGTCTATTGTATTAGTAGAATGTTGTCTGATGAAGCAGTTTTAAGAAACTGTGAAAGTGCTCACACAATAAACGTTTAAATGCTTTTGGACTGAGTTTTGGATGTATTTATTTTGCCTTGAGTTTGGTTCAGCAACTTTTTATTGTCTATTGAATTTCATCATTAATGACTGATGTAAAGAGCATTCAGCAACCCATAAATGACCTTATAGGAGATACCCCATATCACACATATTTGACTGTGTGGCACATATAGGAGTTGTGTCAAATGGCATGGGTTGTCTGCACAAACATTCAGTAAGATACCCTTGTCAATAAAGATGACATTGCAACTGATGCAGTGTTAGAATTAATGGTTGATGTTGACATTACCCTCTTTTCAAGCTGTTGTTGTCATGTGTATGGGATTGTGATGTAATTGTACTTATATCTGCAGGTTCCTGTGCTACAGGTTACAACAGTGGCTTACTTGTTGCTATTTACATAAATATCACTGTCAAATATTTTTATCCCATGACATGTTGAACCACAACATCCATGCACTTTTTGAAAGCCCTGGAAGCTGATGCTTATGACATATCAACTTAGTCACACAGTAGGCTGGGAAACATACCTTTACATAAGACACTAGGTTCATCACTTACCTTTTGTTTCACTGGGATGGGTTTTCCTGCATTGGACTCTGGTCCAGAATCCAGCCTGACAGAGGTCACACGGTACCTGTACTGTGTCCCTGGCCTACAAAGTGCACTCATTCTATGCCTATGCCTGTTTCCATTAGTAGCAGCAGCAATGGCTTCACCCTGTAGCAAAGACCAAGGTATTAAAGCAGCAGGGTAGAGTAACATTCTGTCTCTCTGTGCTTTGTGTATGTACTCCACTAGGTTTGATCTTCAAGCAAATAAGCAGAATGGAGACTACCTGTCTGCTGTATGCGGTGTGCACTTGCTCCATAAGATTGCTTGATTAGCACACAGTTCTGGTGCTTATGGTGTAATTATCATCTCTGAAGCACAGATTAACAAAGATGCAAACCATTAGCAATGTATTCCACTATAAAAAAAAGGCAATTGTGTAGCCTGCAAACTGCATTGAGCACAGTTATTGACTCTGGAAACTATGAGCAAACTTTGTTATTCCACATAAGTGAAGACAGGATTTTTTCACCTAACCAGGTATGTTACAATTATGTTAACTACAGAATACATATGCAGGAAAGGTGTTAATAATATTTTATTTGCTATGAATCTTTAACACTGTGATATGTATTCAGTAAGTAGAAGTGTAATAGAGGCCTGACCTTGTTTGCCAAGCCCTGTCAGAGGTGCACAGGAATGTGAGTACCTCAAAAGAGACCATTGTGTGTTACACTTGTACTCATGGGTCATGAAAAGGCACATTGTTAGCACTTGCAACATTTATAGCTTGTATGGGTAGCACAGTGTTTCTGCAGCCTGTGATATAGTTTGTGGCTTGGGGATCTATGAAGAGTTATTGCTATGGTACACACACTATGATCAGCTGTGAAATTGAATGGTTAAGCATTGCAGAGATTTCTATGGCACAAGCAGGGGTATGTAGTCCTGGATATTATCCTTGTTTTGTATTCCACACTAATGTGATTGCTGCACATATGCTGATCCACCCGAGTTTATCAATATGGGGGGGGGGGGGTGGTACCAAAAGCATGTGTTTAATGCTGTATATAGAAACACCTATGTCCTACTTATGTCATACTCTTATTTTTGTTGGTGTGTGTTTTAGTGCAGTATGTCTGTAAAAAGATGGCCACCCTTCTATGATACAGAGAACAACTTAATAATTGACGTTCTGTGTCAACATTCTGAGTTTTTCTGGGCAAGGGACATGCAAATATGTCCCAGAGAACAGCTCTGTTGAATGAGCTGATGGGTAACATCAATGTGATTGGCCAACACAGTCACACCAATGAGCAGGTGCACCACAGAGCCATCAACATCCTAACCACTGCATGTAGGAGTGCAGTTTCAGTGGCATGTGACAAGCATGTAACTGGTGGAGGACCGGCTGCAGTATCCTCTTCTTACTGCCACTGAGGAATTATTGGCAAACATAGCCAAAGGGCAGCTCACAATCAACAGTATCACAATATGTGCTGGACATGGCACCACTCCTGCCTCCCAAGAGGAGCTTCCAGGTAGGGATTGTTAGCTGTTCAATCTACAGCTGTTACATTCTGCCAGTGTGATGATAAGTGTTATGCCTGTGTTAGTACAGATATGGATGGGAGAAGGTAGATTAGATACAGTTATAATTGGATATTGAAATTGACAGCTAAATTCGTGATGAAGGTATATGTATATCAAATGAAGATGGGGACTGTGTTAACTACTCTGTTACTGTGAATGTGGTTATATTGCCATTGCCGTTTTCATCATGTTTTTCAGGAATGTCAAGAATTCCCAGACAGAAGCCTCCTGCAAATGGTAAGCATATCATCTGCATGTCTGTAGTATACTTAAATTGATTGGACTTAGATAATGTTCCCAAAGATGGGTAATATATGTGTAGTTGCACTGTCTGTAATACTCTAATCACTTTGATAGATTAATAAGGTATAGCAGCATAGTGGTACAAGTACTGATATATAACATCAGATGGGAGGGGAAAGTCGGCATCGTGGGCGTCGTTCAGCAACTAGATCTGCTGAGAGCCAATGTGGCCATGCCCGATCATGCTGTCATAGTGGCAGTACTTACACTGCACCAATAGGGAGTATGCTGCCCATACCTAGATGTAGCAGGTCATAGGACTGTGGCCCTGGGCATTCCCTTGAAGTAGCACATCCAGCAGAACTTAGTCACCATCAGGTAGCAGCCCTAAATCTGACCCTGACTGTGGAGGTGCCAAAGCAAATCCTTGCAGAGCCAGTTCTTATGGTTGGGGCTGCAACGATGATCTGTCAACTCTACCATGCACATGCATGGCTTACAGCTGTCCAGCATGCAGACACATAGAGCTAGCACTGAGATTGGCTGGGTTCATGCACACACTCACACAGCAATGTCACACTGAGGCCACCTACAGACACACACACACACACACACACACACACACACACACACACACACACACACACACACACACACACACACCATAGACATGTTTCATCTTTGCAAAATCCTTTGCTGACTTACACACACTCACAGACCTTATGTGCCAGCCTAGGCCTCTTAAACCACCACCATACAACATGTTGTACAAGTGATGATAACTGTGCCATAACCCAGTTTTCTATCTTTTGGAATCTGGGACACTAAAGGTATGGTTCTGGTGCACAAGGTGAGTATGTACATGATTTAATAGTAGATCTGCATGTGTGGAGTTGAATGGCTTTTAGCACATCTCACTGATATTGTACAAAGCCAGTTATTTGGATGATAGTGTGACAACCCACCACTGGACCAATAATCAAGGAGTCTCAATCCTCACCACTGGCAACAGTGGAGGTGCACACTGGGAGGATGGCAAGTACCCACAGCACATTTCCAGATGCAGCTGTCGGCATCAAGTGCAATTTCCCCTAAGAGCACACAGCGACCACAGTCAGTCTGGGGCTGGTTTCTCCCTTTTTCTCCAGATCACCTATAAGACTCCCCACTGGCATAGCTATAGAGTTGAGCTCTCAGCTGAGTGGCAAAGCCAAGACCTCCACTACCCTTTCTGTTCAACCAGTGCTTCATGTCCCTGCCCAAGTAGCTGACACGGCTGGCACAGGTTTACTAGCTATGCCATCCTTTTGCCCAGACTATAAGGTAGTTATCACTGCCACCAGCCAACTCCTTATCAGCTACTTTAAAGCCCTTAACAAAGGGTGTCCAATCTTACTGTCTAATATTGCTATTAATACAAATGGCAGTTCAACCAAGAGCAAGGCTATTAGGAGTGGCCCACACAATGTCACCAAAGAAATATATAAATACTCTCAAAACTTAAATATCTCTACACAGATCAGCCATGATGAAAGGTTTAACTATATTTAATAATGAATAACAAAAGAACAAGACAATACTAAATATATATTCACAGAGACATCAAAGTTCAAAATTGCAGGAAATATTTAAAACAGCATTGCAGGACAGTTTCAAGTAAATAAAGAAAAAATTCTAAACATAGCTTCACTATATTCCTGACTGAATCTAAGAGAATTACTATACCCTAGTTAACTTACTTAATTGGAGCAAGGCAGATGTTGTGGTGAATGGTTCTTGTCAGGTCCAAGACAGAATACAAAATACACTGTCACTCTAAGAGACTCCTCATATTAATAGCTGAACTATTACTGCTAGGATAGCTTGCAGAATGACATCAGTTCGTGTTATCTGACTCTATCCTAGGTAAAACTCCACTGCCATAAGCTTGGCAGAATTTAGCATCTACCTGTGAAAATACATAGACCTCAGATCATTTGCAAATGCTAGAAGTTATAAAACAATTGCATTCCTTCATTCTTTCAGAGGTAGTAAGTAGTTCACTCAAAAGGCAATACAGAAAGGTCTCTAGTACAGACATTATGTCTCCAGCCTAGCCTATAAAGTAATTTAATTTCAGCTATTTTTTCTGAAGTTAACCTTCTGTATTCCAATTCCCACTGTTAAAATATATACATTTAAACAGTTAAAATAGTGCATGTACATTTCTATTCTCTTCCAGCAGGACACACTGTAGTTACATTTTAAGCACTGTGACTTTATAAAAAAAGAAGTTATGTCTTACCATAACGTTCCATCTGTATTGATCCTCGTTCAGTCATTACATTTGGGTATCGGTTCCAAGCTCGGAACTGAGACGGCCATTTTCCAAACTTGCATCAGCTTCAAACTCTCAAGCTAAACTCTTCCCCAAAATTCCCCTCTCCCTGTTACCTCAGATTGAATTTGCAAGTTAAAGAAGGTAGAGGCTACCTCTGGTCAAATAACCTAAGAGAACTGGATGGTGAGATCCACTAGAAACCACAGGAGGGAGGGAGGGTCATAATGACTGAACGAGGATCAACAATACAGATGGAACATTATGGTAAGACATAACTTCTTTATCTGATATTGTTAATCCTCATTCATTCCTTATGTATGGGACAGAGTACCCAGCTACCTCTATCCCTGGGAGGCTCTCATGGAAGGACATTCCTGAGCAACACAGAACCTAAAGATGCTCTTCCCCTGGAGGCCAAATCCAATTTGTAATGATTGATGAAGGTATGAGGCATAGTTCAAGTTGCAGCTGCACAGATGTCATGTAAAGAAGCTCTGGCATGGAAGGAAGCAGAAGTTGCCACCGACCTTGTTGAATGAGCTTTCATGGTAGTAGGCAATGAGATATTATGTTGTGTGTAAATAAAGGTCACACAGTCCTTCAACCATCTAGCTAATGTGACCTTAGCAACAGCCGATCCTAATCTAGATCCAGAAAAGGCCAAAAATAACTGGTCAGATTTATGAAAGGGTTTAGTCCTGTTTAGATAACAATGGATTTGCCTGTGTATATCAAGGGTATGTAGGCAATACTCTCCTCTGTTTGAATGGTTGGGAAAGAAAACTGGCAATTCAATGGCTTGATTAATGGACATTTCAGAGATCACTTTAGGCAGAAATGATGGATTAGTTCTCAGAGACAATCTATCTCTATGAAAAATTAAGTATGGACTCTTGATACATAAAGCTTGAAGTTCAGAAATATGTCTGGCAGAAGTAATAGCGATCAAAAACAAGGTTTTCCATGACAAATACTTGAGATCGCAAGAAGAGGCTGGTTCAAAAGGTGCCATTGTCAGAGCTTGTAGAACTAATGATAAATCCCATGGTTGAATAGGTTCTCTAAAAGGTGGCTTCAGATGATTCACCCCTTTTATGAAGGTCTTGCACAATTTATGGGACATAAGAGAGGAATCTTGGACACACTCATGAAAATTAGAAATTGCAGCCAAATGAACACTAATGGTAGAGGCCGATAGACCCGATTGAAACAGGTCGACCAAATAGTCTAGTATTATCGACACTTGTGCTGAAAAGGGGTCTACTTGTTTATCTTTCAGCCAAAACGTAACTCTTTTCCACTTGCTCAGATAAGTAATTCTAGTGGAAGACTTATGAGAAACAATGAGAATATCATGTACTGGTAAAGAAAGATCATTCTGCCTGGCAATCAAGGGAATTGGAGTAGCCAAGCCATTAGCTTCAGGCTGTTCAGGCTGGTATGAATCAGGTTCTGTGGGTGTGAGATCAACTCCGGGATTAGATGGAGGATCCATGGTCGATCTATTAGGCGAGGCCAAAGGAATGGAAATCAAATCTGTCATGGCCAATATGGTGCTATGAGGATTACCTTGCTCTTCAACCGCCGGGCTTTCTTCAGAAACTGGGGAATGAGAGGAAAGGGCGGAAATGCATAGAGAAGACCTGATGGCCAATCATGGACTAGAGCATCCCTGGATGACTGTTCCCAAGGAGGAATCAAGGCGAAGTAGTTGCTGCATTTGTAGTTGGTCGGGGATGCAAAGAAGTCGCAGCAAAGACGGCCCCAGCGGTGGAAGATCTCCGCCAGTATCAAGGGAATCAGGGACCACTTGTGAGGTTGAAGAATGCACCTGCTGAGTCTGTCTGCTATCACATTGGAACTCCCGGGAATGTGCGTTGCTAGACGAAAACGGTTGGTAGCCATCGCCCATTGATATATCCTCTTGGCCTCTCGACAATGGGGATAAGATTTGGTTCCACTTTGATTGTTGATGTACCAGACCACCGCCATGTTGTCTGATTGAATTGCAATTGTCCCAGACAGCAGCAGGGGATGGAATGCTTGCAATGCCAGAAGCACCGCCCTCAGCTCTAGGACATTTATATGCAGATGGGCCTCCAGTTGGGACCAAGTGCCTTGGACTGTCTAACCCTGACATAGCCCCCCCACCCCATCAGGGAGGTGTCCGTGGTCACTGTGGCCTTGGGTTGCTGGGGGGGAAAGGGGCAAGGCCATTTCGAGAGATTGTGTGTCATCCACCAATTTAAATCCTGTTTGCACCTGTGGGTTACTCGAATCATGGCTGAAAGAGGATGCTGAAAAGGATACCATTGGGTGAGCAGTAGCCATTGTAAAAGCCTCATGTGAAACCTGGCCAGGGGAACAATGGTGATGGAGGCAGCCATGGAACCCAACAGCTGTAGAACCGAGTGAGTCGTGGATTTTTCCTTTGAAAGGATTGGAATTAGTTGTTGCTTTATACTTAACATTTTGTGCTCTGGAATAGCAGCTCTGCAGTTTTTTTGTGTCCAAGATAACCCCTATGAATTCTGTCAGCTGAAAAGGGGTTAGATTGGATTTCTGCCAGTTTATGGTTATGCCTAACCTTTGAGTAGTGAGGAGAGAGTATGCCAGGGCTTTTTCCAGTAGATGTCTGGTGGGGGTGGAAATGAGCCAGTCGTCTAGGTATGGAAACACCTGGAATCCTTGAAGTCGCAGGTGAGCTGTGACAACTGCCATCCACTTTGTGAACACTCTGGGGGCTGTAGAGAGTCTGAAGGGCAGTACTCTGAACTGGTAATGACTGGCTCCCACACTGAAGCACAGAAATCTTATTGATGGCCTGTCCACCTTTATGTGGTAGTATGCATATTGAAGATCTATAGAGCACATCCAATCATCTTTTTCCAGAAGCAGGAGGATAGACTGTATAGTGACCATCCAGAATTTTTGAACTCTCACAAACTTGTTCAATACACTGAAATCCAAAATTGGCCTCCAGTCCCCGTTTTTTTTTTGGCACCAAAAATAGTCTTGAGTAGAATCTGGATCCTATCTGGTCTGGAGGGACTATTTGGATGACTCTTTTTCTTAGCAGCTTTTCTATCTTTAATGCTGCTTCTTCCCTTTGTCTGGGTGGAACGTCAGGAAGATTTTCTGAAGGGACAGGACAAAGATCGAAGGGGATATGATAACCTCTGGTTATGATCCTTTGCACCCAAGAATCAGTGGTGATAGTTAGCCAGGCAGAAGGGTACAAGGAGAAATGTCCTCCAACCACCTCCAGAGGAAAGGCATTGGGCCGCTCTTCAGGAGCACTGGTAGGATTGACCAGGGAAAGAATCCCTGCAACCCTGGTTACACAGTCCCCCCCTGCCCTGAAAGGAGCACCTTCCCTGTGAGTTTCCCCCTCTGCCTCTGGGGGAGAACTCAGCCTGTGTGTCACAGAATGGACCCTGAGATTTCTTGAACCATATCTTCCCACTCTTTTGGTTTCAGGAGAAAGCACATTGAGGGGAAGAATAACGGACACCTACGGCAGAAAGTGTCTTACCATCTTGTTCACATCTGACCAGTGTGCTTTTAACTTTGGGCCCAAACAATGAGGAGGGCTCAATGGGGGCATTAAGAAAGGAAGACTTAAAAGGTTCCACGAAGTTGCACAAGCACATCCAGGCATGTCATCTCAAGACCGCAGCTAAACCTGCCTCTCTAGCTGCTCCTTCTGATGCATGAGATATCAATCACATAGAGGAGTTAGCTATGGACTCTATGGTGGCCAGCTGAGAGGCCACTTTGTCATGGACCTCATCAGACACTGCACCAGCCAAGGTTTCAGAGAGCTCAGAAACCAGATCCCTTTGAAGCCTGGTAAAATGTGCCATATAATTCAGGGACCCGATAGTAAAGGTCACTGAAGCAAAGATGCACTTCCCTATTCTGTCCAGGACCCGGGACTCTCTGTTAGGTGGATGGACAATCTGGCTTTCTTCTTCTGTCAGATCCTTTTTTTGTTGCGACCGCCACCACCAAAGCATCTACAGGAAGACCTTTGGACCAGTGGTGATCTGAAGCAGGAGTGGACAAGATCTTATCTGGCCTCCGGGGAATAACTTGAACAGTATCAGGGGCCTTCCAAGCATGCTGCACAATGAACTTGACAAGTTCATCGGCAGGTGGAGCAACCCAGGAAGTAGGGGGCCGGACGCAAAAAGCCTGCAGGAACACAGATTCCTCAGGGGTCAGATTAGAGGGCTGTCAGTCATCTTTCTGTTTCAGGATTCCATGGATATCACCAAAGGATACCTCAGAGGGTGACCAAGGGGATCCTTCCCTCTCATCAAAATATGTGTCTTCGGTGAGAGACTCCTCTGTGGAGTCCATGTGCTTCCTCTTATACGAGCCGTTCTGGTGGACCTCCTCAGTGGGAGAAGCTGGGGAAGACAACGGAAAAGGGGATTCCTGAGGGAATGTGTCCTGAGGCCCTTGCACCCGGTGTCCGCTAGGTGCGACTTGTGGAACCAGTGTACCAGAGGAGGGCAGAGGTATAGACAGTCCGGTATCACCAGCAGCAGTGAAAGCCTTCTCCATCAGTTGGAAGGCTGATCCACTCAGAGAGGAGTGTATGTCAAGGACAGGGAGCACTGCTCCCCTAACTGGCATAGCCTGCTGACTCGGAGTCCCTGGATGGCTGTGGAGCAGCAAGCTATGCATATCACAGCTGACATCCTGGGTCATAGCAAAACTTTCCTGCCATGAAGACAACTGCGGTTCCTTAGTGAGATCCATAAAGGGAACTGCAGAAGGGGAAGACTGTGCTATATCTATGGACTTCAAAGGCAATGAAGGAGGAGAATAAGAAGGTGTCTTTGGAGATGGATGGTCACCTCCCAAGGAAGAATAGTTCCTGGGGGGTGGAATACCTCTGGCCAAGAATGCCTGGTCCACAAGATGCAGCACATCATGTTCAGAAAAACTTCTAGTGGACCTTTCAGAGAGTGAGGGAGAAACAGGCCCGTCCACAAAAGAGGCAGACTCGGTGCCCATCTCATCTGATCGCACCGAGGACAATGGTGCCAAGAAAGACTGAAATACTGTAGTCTGCACCAAAGAAGTAATCGATGCTGACATTGTCTGCACTGACACAGGGATTGGTGACAAAGTGGTTGTCGGTGCCGAAACTGGAACCGACAAAACTGGAGTCAGTAATAAAGGCCTCGGTTCTGAGGAAGATCTCGGAGCCAACGCGGTCAAGGTCTGCGCTGACTGAACGGTCGGTGCCAATACAGTGGTAAAGGTCTGAACCAAGGATCCCCTCAGTGCCGATATGTAGAAGGCTGCAGGAGAGGATGGAGCCGAAATCACTAATGGAGCCGAAGGCCTCGGTGCCAAAGGTCTGGGCACCGAAAGCACCGGAGTTGACTGAGAGAGCTCCGGAGCTGAAATTTTAGCCTTTTTAGATTTTGGTTGGTGAGAGTCCCCAGCTGGGGATGAAGGCAAGGATTTAGCCTTAGTAGAAACATCCATTTTCTTATGGGCTTTAGGAGGGGTTGAGACCTCTGTCCCAGAACTAGCCTCTGAAAAGGGAGATTTTAGAAGTCCCTTCAGGATCAGCTTATTTTTCCTTTCTAACAAAGTTCTATTAGAAAAGTTCTCACAAATAGTACAAGGTGGTTCAACAGATAAATGGGAAGCTTCCAAACAATAAACACATAAAGAGTGTGCATCAGAAGTAGGCAGTTTGTGTCCACAATCAGAACACCGCTTAAACCCCGGGCTACCGTTTTTATCTGCCATATTAACAAATAGAAAAGAACCAACAATGGTACAAGAGAGTACCCGAAGGTATGAAAAAGAAAAGGAAAGGGATTACCAATGATGATAAGGAGAAATTACCTTGCAGTAAAAAGGGGAAGTAAAGGACAGAAAAAACTTGAGGAAATTATGAACGCTAGATGTGATAGGGCAAGAGACAATAAAATATCAACTTTTCTGATAGAAAAGTAATTTGTAAAGCAATTAAACAAAAATTGATTGTACTTAGCTCAAGAGAAGTAGCTTGACACGACCAGATGGCAATGCAGCAAACGAAACCTGGGGTAACAGGGACAGGGGAATTGTGGGTAAGAGTTTAGCTCGAGAGTTTGAAGCTGACGCGAGCTTGGAAAATGGCCGGCTCGGTTCCAAGCTCAGAACCGATACCCATATGTAAGGAATGAACGTGGATTAACAATATCAGATTGTCTTTTTAACACATATATCTGTACAAACCAGTTTGATATACTCATGGCATACAGCTCTAATACAGATGTATCACAAGCATGTTATATAAATCATGTAGATATTTACAAATGACATATCATTATTTACAAAATTTAAGATAGCTGTGCTGGCAGCATCCTCCTTTGCCACAGATAGTATCATTATTTAGCTAATTTACAGTGGATGCACTTGTAAGGCTTGTGAACATAGTAATCTCTGTCATGTTTTCTATGACACAGTTATGGTGCACATCGTCACTTACAACATGTGATGCAGGTCTCAGGATTGTATGTCAGCACAGAAGTCAACTGTCATTAAAACAATCATATTGCATAATGGTATTAAAGCCATGTATAGTAACATAGGTGCATAGGTGCATGTGACTTGGCTATTGGTGTTTAATATTGTGGTTTTTATAGGGCTATCCATGAAATGAGCAGTTAATAGCTAAAGAAATATATCATGTATGGCCAATATTTCTCTAGAAAGGACTACCCGTGTCCAGGTTAGAAGCAGGAGCAATCCAGGTCAGGGCTGAACAGTGTCAGTGAACATCATTCAGGTTGTAGTTTGACAATGTCATGGAGGTGCTGTGATCAACATAGTGTTTAAGCCTATTCCACAGGATTGGCCAACCTATAGCAGATGTATCTGTCTATGCAACATGTCCTGTATAAATCAGTCTACAATGATGACCTTTTTGGCAGGTGACTGTACTGTCATAGAACATTATATTGCTCACTAATTTCTACACATTGTGTTCACAGATAGCACAAAAAGGCACAAATAAATCACTCTGATGTACTGCACCTCATTCTGAGTATAGTGACAGCAACTTCCCTCTGTCTGTGTAAGAGATTGTAGAACAGTAGTTAACGGCTGTCTGTGCATGTCACAAAAGCCTGCAAAATTATGACAGTGGACAGGTTTGTGTGGGTACCACACATCCACTCTGTTGGATACACACACACAGATGCCAGCAGTGAGAATCAAGTCCCTACCTATTTAGGCCCACACACTAGAGAGCAGAGTACTTAACTTAGAGTGCCATGGCACAAGTCTGACTCCTACATGGCTGCAGGCACACTTATAGTGGATGACATCACCAGGCCATGTGGGAGGGAAAAGGTTGGAGGGCAGTGTTTAATGGCTGCTTGTGCATGTTGCAAAAGTCTGCAAAACCATGCCAGTGGACAGGTATGTGTGGGCAACACACATCCATGAAACACTCACACACTCAACCAGTTAACAACATCAAAAATAAAATCCCTACCTATCTAAGCACACACTCTAGAAAGCAGAATGCAGAGCACCATAGCAGAGTTCTAACTTTTGCATGGCTGCAAGCACACTTGTAGTGGATGACATCAGCAGGCCATGCTAGAGAGAAGTCCTGCATGTACTGAATTTGTAGGAATGTGCAAGTAGCAAATGATGGTAGTCAATGCTAGCGAGCAGCACTTGGAGGATACTATATCTATTCTGCCTAACACACACGAACACAGACAATTGCCAGCACTAAGAATAGAACCCTTACCTATCTAATTATACAGACTACAGAACACAGTACTTAACACAAAGTCCAACAGCACAAGTCTGACATCTACATGGCTGTAGGCACACTTGTAGTGGATGAAATCAGCAGCCCATGTGATAATGTAGCTTGTTGTGTCTGCAACAGCACATTGCGTCTTAATGTCATCTGAGTCTTAAAGTATAATACCAGTAGGCTGTGTAGAAGCCTCACTAAGAACCAACACAATTACCCTTATTAAGCATACTTGTCAGTTTGACCTTTGCAGAACAAGACTGTGAGCACCACTAAGTGGCCCTGTCAATGAGGGTGCAAGAACCATTTGAAACATCACTTTGTCTTTGTGTTTAATATATGTGTGTAAACGTAAGGAGACCTTAAGGTTATAGTGATGGATATGGTTCCTAGTGGTGTGTACCCAAATTATTGAATTGTTACTTTGACATATATTGATACCATTCCCTTATTTTGTAATGATTCCACATGCAGTTGTTGGTCAACGAACATATGTATTAGATACATATCTACATATAGATTTTATATATATATATATATATATATATATATATATATGTATATATATATATATATATATATATATATATATATATATATACACATATATATATATATATATATATATATATATATATATATATATATATATGGGATCCGTACGGATCACAGAAAGACAACATAACCGAAAGAGATTCGGCTGGGCATACTTGCGTGAAGTATGCCTGTTGCAGAGATCACAATACATTGGGGATAAGGGAAAATTCCCTTTTCCCGGCTGTAGTCGACCTTGGAGTGAGAATATTTAAGTAAGGGGGTATGGGGGTGCAAGGGGACTTGCCCCCTGCAAAAACGTAAAAGTAATGTTTTATTTTTTATTTTTAAACACACTTTAACAAAAGTGCTTTTTCAGTGAAAGAGCTTTCGTTAAAGTGTGTTCGGTAATTGTGGATTGGACTATTGAACTTTCGTTCAATAGTCCTAAATCCATATATATATATATATATATATATATATATATATATATATATATATATATATATATATATACACATACATACATACATACATAGAGGAAGAGACAGAGGAAGTGCCTTTTGTGAACCCGACACCATAAAAACATCACTGCCAATCAATCTGCAGACCGGTGATCTGCTGTGGCAACCCTTAAGCAGGAATAGCCGAAAGGAGAGAGAGGAAGAGAGACAAACAATGTAGGAGGCAGAAGCTTTGCTCAATAATTACCTAAGTGTGCACACATCCACAAAAGACCCATTAATGAGTAGATAAGCAGTAAGCAAGCGGAAGCAGCACTGCTAACAAATAAAAGTCAGATTAGTATAAGATATATACCTTCTAGTACAGACTTGGGCATTGTATGGCCCATGGGCAACATCCGGCCCTTTGGCTGTCCCTAACTGGCCCATACGAAGTCAGACAAAACCCCTAGAATTATCTGATTGTGTCTGTATGTCTTTCATTCATTGCATCATGTGTCTTTCTTACCATGTGGGATTTGGATTTAACGTTCATTTGTTGCTTCTTCTTAAGGAAATGTAGATTTAGTGCTTCTGAAGTAGGGAATTATTTTGCTGTTCATTACTGCTGCACAGAATCGTGGTTGCATTTAGATGTTCATTACATCTGCAACAAGTGTGTGTGTGTATGTATACTGGTGGTTAATGTTATTGCTCAGGCTTAAACCCTGTACCTTCAGCACAAGAACCAAGAGCCTGAATTCTCTACCCCTACCACCACTGATAAACTGCTTTTTGTAAAGCTGTTTTGGGAATAGGTAGTGCACTGGAGACAGTGAATTGGAAGAAAATGCTTGTGACCATCTTTCAGGAAATGCATGGTACAGTAACACATAGCATTTTATTTTAGTGACTTTCTAAGATATTATGTACAAACAATAGTTAAAATGTGTCACTGGTTTTGAGCCTTTGTCCCTCAATATACAAATTAGCTTTTCCAAGATTTATTGTGCTACAGAGTTGGGAAATATGGTTGAGTGTCAAGTGTATTCTACAAGAGTGAGTGTCAAGTGCAGTTTACAAGGAGCTGAGAGCTTCAGGGGAAGAGAAGTTTAGTGCTGCTTATGCCAACTCTGTTTACAAGGTGCAACTGTTGTTTAGCAAATGACAATCACTATTGTGCGAAAGTATTTAAAAGCATTATTAGTAGCACAACAGGCAGGATACTTGCTTTTGATGCAGAAGGCTGTGGATTCTACTCCTATAGTATGCAGATGAATTGCTGATCCCCTACTGTTTTGTACTTTAAAGGGGTTGGATGCTGCAGTCCTCAGTTACAGATCTATTTAATATTAATGTGGGATTATTCAGATAACTTACTTCTGTAGAGATTGTGCACTGACTGATATTGGGTGATTGTAATGACAGAAGTTTGAGTTGAGACGTTTACTGACAAAGTGTTGTGAATTGGGCAGGTTTTTCATTCTCGGTTTATACATTTTGTTTCATTGCTTACTGGAAAAATGTTTGAAACTACAAAATTAAAACATGCTCTAACCTGGTGCTGTATTATACAGAGAATATAATTGAATACAATCAGGAAGGCATATTTATGTATGCATGGCCCTAAAAATATGCAAGTGCCTATGATTGAAAAACAGCCCAAAGGTAAACTTTATTTGCCACTAGCCAGATGCATTTTCTTTGAATGTGAGTTTCAATGCTGTTTCAATGAAAGTGAGTTTCAAAGGCAGAGAAGTTTTAATGCTAAGTCTGTTTTTCATTGTGAGACTGTATTGCTTTGTTTAGCAAATGTCAATCAGTGTTTATGCTATAAAATTGTAAATAAGTTTTAAATTAAATCCAAATGCAATAGGTTCATAGATTAGTACAGTACTACGCTAATTGTTGATTAAATAGTGATGTAATGTTAGTGTTTTTATTATGCCTGTTTTACATTTTCGTAGCCTAATCATAACATCTACCATAGCATCTAATCAAAACCATACAATTTACTGCTTTTAGCAGAATTGAGTTCAGCCTATTGGTCCAGCCCTCCAAAACAGCCCCAGTTTCTCATATGGCCCTTTGAGAAAATGAATTGCCTACCCCTGTTCTAGTATGTACCAGGCCATCTGCTCTTCCTGCCAGGTTTTCTGAATGGCTTAATGCAGTAACTGAATGCCTCCACCTTCCAGCGGCAGTAGTCTGTCTTAAAATAAATGTTGTTTGCCCTGTTTTGCAATGCTGTGCTTTGAGCAAAACAGCTAAGTCTCTAGGAAGCTGTTTTACACACACGACGCATGGCACAAATATGAACTTAAAATATGATAAAGGAGACATAATTACAAGTAAGGTATACATAATTAGAAGTCACAATTAACAGTAGAAAATTACATCACACCTCTCACATATCTACCTACATCAGGATTTGAACTGTCAAAGCAATACAGCTTCAGAACACAGGATCAATACCTTAGTCCTCTTTGCTACACTAGAGGCTTGACAGCTCACAAGTGGGAACATTCTTCACACAACCCACTGCGTAACAGTATACATTGCTATTAAATCATCAGCTGTCATTATGGATTTCATTCTATGTATTACAGTTGTTGCAATGGCAATTCCTATTCACACAACTTATTAGTCTAATGCTTACAGATATACAGCTCTTTCTTATTTTCTTTGTCTTCATCATTCAGCAGTTACCTAACACCTGCAATGTGTTTACAACTGTATATATCTATCATAAAACATGAAAGATTATTAACTGATTTGTAAACACATGTGGGCATACCCTACCTGAGCTAATTTTATGCCAAGATTGTGTGGCACTCCCTTTTCGGGCATGGGTGAACAACAGTCAAATTAATGTTATGTTGCAAACAAGTCTATCTGAAGTTAGAAACTGCAATGATGTATCATCCAAAAAACACAAGAATCAGTCCGTGGGAGACCGCAACCACTCAATTTAATGTATTAATGCCAGTGAGTACAAATACAACGTTTTCGTCAGTAAATATGGTTGACTTCTTCAGATACATTGATAGGTTGCTTTAACCAAGCATATATATAGTGCTAATTATCAATTAAAATCATTATTTAATTAAGATTTAAAGTCAGAAAACCACATAAAGAATTCAGGTATTATTACTTCAGTTCCCTATTAAAAACATAAATAATGCATTTAAATGATAAAATTACTATATAAAATAGCCTTTCATCATGTTGTTCTAATGAACTTGTTATCAAAAAATGTTGATAATAACATTAACATTATACTTTTATTGTTAGCAAACCCCTTATAAATAAAAATATTAGTACTTTGGAAAAAAGCAGTTTCATAGCATTACAGATTTAAGCTTAAGCAAAGGTACAATGGATATAGTGTCATTCAGGCCAGGTAATAGGCTTGCTTGTAAAAGAATCAAGTCTATCTGAAGTTAGAAACTGCAATGATGTATCATCACTTTCTAACTTCTGTCTTGCATGACTTACCAAACAAAGTTATAGCACACAAACTAGGCCATGCATTGCAGATTTCTCTGCAGAAGTATGACTTCTTGTACATTTCATGGCTGATGGCTACTGATTACAACTGCACACATATTACTAGCATGAATATGTCTGTTGTGACATTTTGAGGACGTGTGTACAGATCACCACTACTAACTTGCCTATTGAACCAAATAAATAATATGATGACTTATCCTTGTATTCCTTTAAGTATGAACTCTAGGTTCATGGCTTACCTTCCAAATTCAGCAGTTGACACACTTTCAGTTCAGGGCTGACTCTGTCTGATGCAAGCAGTCCACAAACAATACATAGGGAGGTAAAGGATGTGTGAGTTGCCTGGCATCATATTTTACTACATGTATGTGAGTTGGAGTAAAATGTGTAGGTCCCTAGGTGGGCAGTGAATGTCATATGCGTTGTCTCTTAGCCAAAGCAAGGGCATACCGGGCATGCCTATGTCTGCCTACAGAGACAATTGCTGTTGGTTCCTCCTCCAGGTCCTCCTCTGACTGCATCTGAGGTGAACTAGGTGTTGGTGAGCAGATGGTTGGACATTCCCTGTGCTGATCCTGCTGCAGTTGTTTCTGCAGGGCCAGATTGTGGAACATAGCACATACTGTAAATATCTGTGTAGATGTGCTTGGATCATACTGCAGGGCTCCACCAGATATATCTAAGCACCAGAACCATGACTTGAGCAGCCCAAATACATGCTATATGATGTTTTAGCCAGAGCGTGTGCCTCATTATGGCATTATTCATTGGGTGTGTGCACATTTCTGATCGGTTTCATCTTCCATGGATCAAAATCATAGCCAGAATTCCCCCAGTAAATGGTGCTGTGGGATGTCCCCCCCTGCAAACATCTTCTACAGCTGTGATATGTGCCAGATGTGAGAGTTGTGATTGCTGCCAGGGTTGCCAGAATACATATTCAAGATAACTCCCTGGGCATTGCACACGACTTGGCAGTTGATGGAGTGGTATCCCTTGCGGTTGATGTAGACTCTCCCCTGCTCATCAGGTGCTGCTTTGATGTGTACATGAGTGCAATCTATGGTACCCAGTACTTCAGGGTAGTGTGCTGCATGGTAGAACTGCACCATATTACTGGTTCTCTCCTCAGACATATGGGGAAAACTTATGTGCTCATCAGCATGTATGAGCACGGCATCCAGGAACTTGTGGAAGATCATGGATGCTGATGCCTGAGACACACCCATCATGTCCCCAGTTGACCTTTGAAACCTGTAGCTAATATTCTAAGGGCTATACATTCCTTTGTTTCCACTGGGATGGGTTCCCCTCATTTGGCTCTGGCTCTGAGCTGAGGGTGGTAAAGCTTGCCAGGTTCTTGTAATGTGTCCCTCTCCACTCTGTAGTGCCCTAAAATCTCCAGCTCATGCAGTACATGGAAAGTGACCCTTGTCCTGAGCACTCTTCTCCTTCTTCTCCTTCTCAGCCAAGGCCTGTTGTCATCAGCAGCATTTGCTTCAGCCTGGATCACATACAAATGTAGTATAGCTGCAGCAACCCCTAGCATTGTATAAATGAAAATATCTTTGTGTGTATTCCACTGGTATGGCGGTACTCAGGAAAAGAATGGCTGGAGGCTGCAGGGAATTTATATAGCTTGTTGATTAGTTACATTGTGTTGGATTTGTTGAATAATGTTCAATTTCACCTGCTCATGTTGTAATTAACATACATTGAATAAACCCACTGTTTGCTCACTTTTGCACTTTGGGCAACTTTCCTAAAGCTTGTGCAGCTTTGCTTAGCCCTATGTAGCTTTGCACACCTTTGGGTAAAGTTGCATTAAGAAAACCTGTATAAGAAGGGGTATTGTCAGGCTTCATTCCAATTTGATTTATTTAGTATCATGCACAGATTATGAAAAAATGGTAGAAAATGTTTCACACCCTGTACTTGAACACAGGACCATTTGAACCATAGTTCTAGATAAACAGGTGCTGCTACTGACATGTTTCCTGTGTGGCACCTTCATGGCTACACTTCCCATGGGGGCACTATAAGCAGCAACACGCAAACACAGTGAATTAAAAAAATGTAATTAATTCAAGTGAGAACTATGGGAAATTTGAAAATAAAACACACAAATTGTTAATTCTGCAGAGCTTACATGCACTCTCCAACTACACAGACCTACCACTGCATGTCTTTGTGTACCTGGCCACACCCATTTAATTGTCATTTCTCACTCTTCACAGCCAAGCTAAACAAACAGAGCTTAGAAATGCTTACATAGAATATACCTGTGTACATGAATACTCTTTTTTTGTGATTCAACAAACTTAGGTGCTTGGGAGCTCATTTGCATGCTCACAGTGCTGACACTCTAGATCAGGGGTGGGCAATAAATTTTCCCAAGGGGCCACATGAGAAACTGAGGCTGTTTTGGAGGGCCGAACCAATAGGTTGAACTCAATTAAGCTCCATATTAATTTTATCGCTTTATAAAAAGCAGGAAATTGCATGGTTTTGATTAGCTGCTACTGGTAGATGTTATGATTAAGCTATGAAAATGTAAAACAGGCATAGTAAAAACACTGCCATTACATTACTATTTAATCAACGGTTAGCCTATTACTGTATTAATCTATGAACCTATTGCATTTGGATTTAATTTAAAACTTATTTCAAATTTTATAGCACAAATACTTATAGACATTTGCTAAACAAAGCAATACAGTCTCACAATGAAAACAGATTTAGCATTAAAACTTCTCTGCCTTTGAAACTCACTTTCATTGAAACAGCATTGAAACTCACATTCAAAGAGAATGCATCTGGCCAATGGCAGATACAGTTTACCTTTGGGCTGTTTTTCAATCATAGGCCCCTTGCACATTTTTAGTGCCATGCATACACGAAAACACCTTCCTTGTTGTTGTTTGTCTTTCGGCTTTTCCCAGTTAGGGGTCGCCACAGTGGAACTCCGGTCCACTAATGATTGGCAGTTGGTTTTTATGGTGTCGAGTTGCCAGCCCAATGCCCAACCTTCAATGAAGGCAAGCCCATTCCACGCATGTCTTTTGAATGCCCACTCGACCGCGGGGAGGACAAGCAGACTTCACACAGAAGGCACTCCCAACCCAAGCCGAGAATCGAACGGGAGAACCTCTTGCTGTGAGGCAACAACGCTACCACTGTATCACCTTGGAAGTCACCTTCCTGATTGTTTTAAATTATATTCTCTGTACAATACAGCACCAGGTTAGAGCATGTTTTAATTTTGTAGTTTCAAACATTTTTCCAGTAAGCAATGAGCACAATGTATGAACCGAGAAAGAAAAACCTGCCCAATTCAGAACATTTTGTCAGTAAAAGTCTCAACTCAAACTTTTGTCATTACAATCACCCAATATCAGTCAATGCACAATCTCTACACAAGTAAGTCATCTGAATAATCCCACATTAAATAGATCTGTAAATGAGGATTCCAGTATCCATCCCCCTTTAAAGTACAACACAGTACAGGATCAGCAATCCATCTACATACTGTGGTAGTAGAACCCACAGTCTTCTGCATCAAATGTAAGCATGCTGCCGGTTGTGCTACTAACAATGTACTCAAACACTGAGGCACAATACTGATTATCATTTTCTAAACAACCGTTGCATATTGTAAACAGAGCTGAAATATGCAGCACTAAATTTCTATTCCCCTGAAGCTCTCAGCTCCTGGTAAACTGCACTTGACACTCACGCTTGTAGAATACGCTTGACACTCAACCATATTTCTCAACTCTGTAGCACAAGAAATCAAAAGCCAAATTTTATATGGGAGAGGGGGACAAAGGCTCAAAATCAGGGACACATTTTAAATATTGCTTGTACATAATATCTTAGAAAGTTGCTAGAATAAAAGGTTTTGTGTTACTGTACCATGCATTTCCTGAAAGCACTGTCTCCAATGCACTGTTTCTTTAAATAGAGTCTCCACCTATCCCAAAACAGCTTTACGAAAAGCAGTTTCTCAGTGGTGGTAGGGGTAGAGAATTCAGGATCTTGTTTCTTGTGCCTAAGGTACAGGTTTTGAGCCTGAACAATAAATAGGGCATTTTACACATGCACACACACACACACACACACACACACACACACACACACACACACACACACACACACACACAGACACACACTTGTTGCAGACGTAATGAACAGCTAAATGCAAACATGATTCCGTGCAGCAGTAATGAACAGCTAAATAATTCCCTCCTTCAAAAGTGCTAAATCTACATTTCCTTAAGAAGAAGCAACGAGAAAGAAGTTATGTACTCAACATAAAGCTCAATCTGAGTAGTTGCACTTCATTTGTCTTCAACCTGTGGGTTACGGATCTGTATTGGATCCGAGCCAGCAACTTTTGGTAGCATCAGCTCCAAGCTTCAAACTCTTCCCCTTACCCATAATACACCTGCACTGCCTTCCATCCCCAGATCAAGTTTGTTGAACTTATACTGAGAACCCAACCTAAAAGATTTACTTGTGACCTATACTGCAGTCCATAGGCTGATCATGCACCAAGGTCTGGGGAAAGAGGGAGGGACAGTTGAAGACAAATGAAGTGCAACTACTCAGACGGAACATTATGGTGAGTACATAACTTCTTTATCTGAAGTAGTTTACCTCATTTGGTCTTCAACCTGTGGGACAGAGTTCCCAGCTACTAAACTCTTGGGAGTCCTTCAGGGAAGGATATTCCGGAGCACAGCGGAACCAAAGGATGCTCTCCTTCTGAAAGTCAAATCCAATTTGTAATGAGAAATAAATGCATGAGATGAGGACCAAGTAGCTGCAGAACAAATATCATCCAAAGACACTCTAGAGCAAAAGGCCGCAGACATAGCGATGGACCTAATGGAATGAGCTTTCACCTGACCTGGAGGAGACATGCCTCTGTCCTTATAGACCTGCAGGATGCATGAAGAAATCCATCTAGCTATAGTGACCTTGGGGATAGGTTCCCCAAAAAGGGTTTATAGAAGGATACAAACAATTGATCAGATTTACGGAAATTTTTTGTCTTATGTAAATAGAATTGCAACTGTCTATGAACATCCAACATGTGGAGTTTGCAATCTATCTTGTTCGTAAAATTAGGAAAAAACACAGGCAAATTGATAGCCTGATTGATATTGACTGGCAATGCCACCTTAGGAAGAAAGGATGGATTGGTTTGAAGGGAAACCCTGTCTTTGTGAAAAATCATGTACGGAATTTTGATGGACAAGGCCTGTAATTCTGAAACCCTTCTTGCAGAGGTAATAGCCACCAGAAAAGCTGTTTTTCAAGATAAATATTTCAGATCTGCAGTTGCAGCAGGCTCAAAAGACGGAGCGATCAAAGCTTGAAGAACCATAGTAAGGTCCCACGGGGAACAGGATCTTTGACCATGGGGCGTAACAAAAAGGTGCCTTTGATAAAGGCTTTACACAGTCTGGAAGAGACTAAGGAGGCAGAATTCTTGCCAACATGAAAATGAGAAATGGCAGCCAACTGAACTTTGGCAGTAGAAGAACTAGGTCCGTGTTGGAAAATATAAGCTAGAAAATCAACAATGGTGGAAATAGGAGTCGTGAAAGGGTCTAAACACCTTTGAGAGGCCCAGAAAGAAAAACTTTTTCACTTGCTGTGATAAACCTTCCTGGTCAAAGACTTATGAGCAGCTACCAAAATAGATCTAACTGAGGAGGATAGTCCAGGAGTCCTAGCGATCATGGGAACTGGAGCAGCCAAGTTGTGAGCGTCATGCTGTCCAAACTCAAATGAGACACCCCCGAAGGGTGTGAAATTGAATCCTGAATGGGATCTAGGATCCAAGGTGGAGCCAGAAGGTGACACCAAAGGAAGGGATACCATACCTGGTGAGGCCAGAATGGGGCAATAAGGATCACTTTGCTCCCCAGTTGACGAGCTTTCTGTAGAAACCTCAGAATGAGAGGTACTGGTGGGTAAGCATACAGAAGACTGGGAGGCCAAACATGGACTAGAGCATCTCTGGGGGACTCCCATAGCAAGGGGTTCAGAGTGAAGAACTTGCTGCACTTCACTTTGGAAGGAGATGTGAAGAGATCACAGCAAGGTTGACCACACTCGCTGAAGATCTGTTCCGCTACTGACAGATTCAAAGACCACTCTTAAGGCATGAGGATGGTCCGATGTAGCCTGTCCGCTAGGATGTTGGACCATCCCAGAATGTGCATTGTGATGAGAAAGTGACAGGTGGAGATCGCCCATTCCCACACTCTCATGGCCTTGCGACAAAGGGGATAAGATCTGGTCCCTCCCTGTTTGTTGATATACTAGACCACTGACATGTTGTCTGACTGAGTAGCAATCGTCCCCAGAGGAAGAAAGGCATGAGGGGCCTGCAAGGCTAGAAGAACTGCCCTTATCTGTAGGACATTTATATGCAAGCTGGTCTCTATGGGGGACCACAGGCCATGGACTGTCCTGCCCAAACAATGCCCCCCCACCCGAGTTGGGAGGCATCCATGGTCACTGTGGTTTGGGCCGGGGCTGGAACAAAGGGCCATCCATCCAAAATGTCCGGCAAGCTCATCCGCCATATGAGGGATGACCGACAGACTCGACTGAGTTGAATTGGATATGTCAATGGCAGTTACAACAGGGACCATTGAATAGCTAGAGTCTACTGTAGAATCCTCATGTGTAACCGAGCACATGAGAGAAGAGTTATGGTCACTGCCATTGAGCCTAGGGCCCTCAACACTGATTCCGCCATTGGAAGATGAGAATGGTAGATCAGGGAAACATGCATCCTCAGGTTTTGAACTCTCTGAAGTCAGGAATATTTTGCAATGAAGAGTATCTATCCTTGCACCAATGTAGTTTATCACCTGTACAGGATCTAGAAGAGATTTGGATGTGTTGATTGTGATCCCCAAATGCAGGGCAAGTGTCAGGAAATAATCCCTGGTTTGGGAAAGTAGATGTCTGGTGGGACCAGTGAGGAGCCAATCGTCTAGGTACAGATATACCTGAATCCCCTGAAGCCTCAGGTGAGCTGCTACAACCACCATCACTTTAGTAAACACCCTGGGGGCTGTGGTGAGACAAAGGGTAGGGTTCAAAATTGGTAATGATTGACTCCTAGCCAGAAGCGGAGGAATCTTCTGGAGCTCCTGTGCATTTGTATCTGATAGTAAGCATCCTGGAGATCTAATGAGCACATCCAGTCACTCTTTTGCAGGTATGGCATGATGGACTGTAACTTGACCATCCAGAACTTCTCTTTGGCAACTGACAGGTTCAGAGTAGAGAGGTCCAGAATGAGCCTTAAGTCCCCCATTTTCTTTGGCACCAAAAAAGAACCTGGAGTAGAAGCCCGATCTGGACTGATCTGGGGGGAACGGTTTTGATGACTCGTTTTACAAGCAGCTTGGAAATTTCCTGTGCTGCTGCCTCCCTTTGCATGGGTGGTACATCCGGGAGGTGTCTGGAAGATATGGGGGAACCCACAAAGGGGATAGAGTATCCCCTGGATATGACATGAAGCACCCAGCGGTCCATTGTTATGGACTCCCATGCCGCTGGGTGCAAGGATAATCATCCCCTGACTGCCTCCAGAGTAGAGCAGTTGGGCAACCCCTCAGGGTTGCTGCCTGGGTCTGTCTGAGAAAGGTTCTCGAAACCCAAAGTTCCAGCAGACCCCCTATGCCTCTGGGCCGGTGTCCATTCTGTCCCCCTCTGCCTCTGGGAGAAGAAGAGCCCTGAGTGTCCTGGGAATACTGTGACTTCCGAAAACCACATCTTCTTTTGCCCTCTCTGGTTTTGAGAAAAGGACCTTTGAGGGTTAGAGAAGCAGATCCTGATGGCAGACAGTGTCTTCCCGCCCTTCTCACTCTGGACTAATTTCTCCTTGACCATCTTACCGAAGAGTGTAGAGCCGTTATAAGGGGCATTGGCAAACAACGCCTTGAAGTGTTCGGAAAATTGACATAACCTAAGATGGGCGTTACACCTCATGGACACGCCGGACCCAGCTGCCCTAGCCACTCCTTCCATAGCATGGGAGAGGAGTAGCATGGACATGTTAGATACTGCTTTTAAAGTGGCCATCCTCATGGAGAATGAAGCCTTGTCCTCCTGTGACATCTACGTGGGGGGAGACTCCTCCAGCTCCTTTACTAGGCCAGGTTGGAGTCTGGTGACATGGGCCAAATAATTCAGTGCCCTAATCGAAAAGGTAGCTGAAGCATAAACCTGCTTCCCTAGGTGGTCGATCATCCACAACTCTCAGTCAGGAGGGTGAACCAAGGAACTCCCCTGGGCAAGTTCCATCTTAGTGGCTACTGCTACCACCATGCCATCCATGGGTGAGCCCTTATTCCAAGATGGCCTATCAATGGGGGGGCTTAGGATTTTATCAGGTCACTTTGGGATAGGTTCCATGGTGCCTGGTTCCTTCCATGCCCGTGAGGTGACCAAATCCACCAAAAGATCCATGGGAGTGGACACCCAGGAAGTAAACGGGCCTGTACCAAAAGCCTCCAGGAATACAGACTCATCAGAAAAAGGTTTTGGGGCAGACCAACCTCCCCGCTGGTGCAGGATCTTCATTCTGGAGGTGACCTTGGGGAACCCTATTCATCATCTAAGTCTGTGTCTTCTGTGAGTGACTCGGGGGAGTCCAAGTGCCTCCTCTTGCACATATGCTTGCAAGGCACATCTCCATTGAGGCTCTCCTGGGGGTGCTCACAAGCCATTTTACATCAGGGGGAACCATCTGGGGCTCTTTACACATGGGCTGTCCCTCTGGTAAGATGATGGGGACCATAGACAGAGCCAAGGGGGTCTGGGAGGAGTCAGAGAGGGTGGTCAGGGGTCTTGATCCGATGGAGAGAACCCATTCTACCACATTAAATACTAAAGGAGATTAAACCTCCTGAGAACCCAACAAGGAGGTCAATCTCCCCGGGTTCGATGTGCGAATTGGAGCCAGGCCCAAGGTGGATGGAGCTCTGAGGGAGGGAACCTGGCCCGACAAAGTCAGAGCCGATGAACAAGTTTCCACTGTCTTGGACCCACCACCCAAGCTCCAGCTCCGAGAGCAGCTCGGATCCAAACTGGTCAAATCCAAAATGCTTCAGACAGCTGTCAGCATCGAGGAAGCAGGTACCATCGGCACTGACCCCCTGACCAAAGCCAACCTGGGATCTGAGTACTCTGAACCCGAAGGTCGGATCAGAGAAGGAGAAATGGGTTGAAAGAAAGGAAGCGAGCTCCCTCCTCCAGAGGAAGGAGGGTTGGCAAGACCCCATCTGGATCTATGTATGGATAAAGCGCCTCATCATCTTATCCAGACCCATATCTGACAAGGACTGGGTGGACCGTAATGAGGCACCAAGGCCCAAGAGGTTGGACATGTCTCCTCCGGCTCCGGAGAGAACCTTGGAGATCAGAGCTTAGGGAAGTCATGGATCCATGCTGTCTTACTGGGAGCAGTGATGTTCGGGGACCTTTTCCTCTTTTCCTTCATCTTCAACTCTCTCTCCCTTTCTCTACCTCTCTTCTGCTCCACTACCACAGGCCTTGGTACAGGAGGTTGAGTCCCAGCCTGGGAGGGAGGAGAAGCCAAAGGAAGAGAGGAGGGAGAGGCAGCCACATCAGCCGCTGTGACTGAAGACAAAGACGAGAAAGAGAATCAGAAGGAGGAAGAAGATCTTTGAGGCCAACTTGGCCTTCCTATCCTTTAGAGCACGAGGGTTGAAGCCTGCACAAATGCTACAGTCCACACTCGGGTGGGCCACACCCAAGCATAAAACACACAGAGTGTGGCCATCCGCTGGGGATAGCTTATGGCCAAACTCTGTGCACCGCTTGAATACAAGCTTTTCAGCCATTCTAAAATTAGAAAGATAGCCTTAGAAAAATAAACAGGCATGTTCTTTCTAAATAACAACACACACACACACACACACACACACACACACACACACACACACACACACACACACACACACACACACACGCTCACCACACTAGTCTACAGAAAACACTGAGGGGGGAGGGGCACCACAGAACAAACTACTCTAACTAACCTAAAAACACTAACACTCAACGCACCAAGAGATGGGAGGAGAAGGGAAGCCTATACTAACACTAACTGAGAGAAATTTAGAAAATTAGCTACTCACAAAAGCTTTTAAACTCACTGCTAATTGGAGCTCAGAAGACACGATGCTGAAGCAATTCATGGCAAATGAGATCTGGGGATGTAAGGCAGTGGAGGTTTATTATGGGTAGGGGTAGGAGTTTGGGGCTCGGAGCTGATGCTAGCAAAAGTAGCTGGCTCGGATCCAGAAAGGATCCATAACCCACATGTTGAAGACCAAGTTAAGTAAACTACTTCAGATCGAACATTAAATCCAAATCCCACACGGTAAGAAAGACACATGATGCAATGAATGAAAGACATGCAGATGCAATCGAATAATTCCAGGGGTTTTGTCTGACTTCTCACTGGCTAGTTAGGGACAATGCCCAGGTCTGCTCTAGATACTACATGGTTAGCAGCTGTGTATGCAGGGTAACTGCGCACAAACACACTGTTCTTGGACAAAGTAAGGCATTATTGGGACAAAAAAAATGTTACATGAAGCAAAAGAAAACACTTATTCATAACTTACATGTAGCCTTGGTAAAGACTTGTCAGCACCCTCATTCACCTACAGTTACAACTTTCATTGATATCACAGAAATTGAACATTTTTTTCCCCCTTCTTATACATGTGCACTGCATACATCACACTTATAACATTTGTTTCTACATACAGATTTACCTGATTGCACTTTAATTTACAACCATGTGGACTCCCTGTATTTGGAAAATTTCCAAGTACACTTCCACTTTCTAAGGATATCTAAACAATCCTACCTTGGTTTGTGATTTACTGTGGAGTTGACTGGTAAGAAAAGTTTTTATTTTAATTTATATTTTATTTGTTATCACTGTTTTTCACTGTTTGTAGGTAGGAAAGGAAAGCTTGTTAACAAGATTTACTTTGATTCAGATTTTGTTGTTTTAATTTTAATTTCACTGTTGGTTGTTAGAAAGGGATAGGTTTTAGACAGGCAAGCTCTAGCCACCCCAAGGGGCCTAGACAGCTATAAATTCACACAGATTGCAGAGAAGAAAATCCTGAACATATCTAAGCAAGCCTACTTTGGTTTGTGATTTAATGTGGAGTTGACCGGTAAGAGAAGTTTTTATTTGAATTTATATTTTATTTGTTCTCACAGTTTTTCACTGTTTGTAGGTAGGAATATCTTGTTAACAAGATTTACTTTGATTCATATTTTTTTTTAAAAAATCCAAAGCATATTTAAACAATCCTACCTTGGTTTGTGATTTATTGATTTTATTATAGATGTATTGATCTTTACTCTTAAAAAGAAGTGTGACTGTATCATGTGCGACATGAAGGAATTACAGCTTTTCTCTGGATTGCAGAACTTGTATGGTTAGAACAACTTTACTGTACTTACTTTAATATTTAGTTGTATATAACTTGTGTGGTTTTTGTCATAGAAGTTTATTTAAGTTCTCTTCAAATTCTGTAGTTTCTGATTTTGATTATTCTTTTATTTTAGTTTTTTTTTTTATGCTGAATATGGATTTCATAAATAAATATGCAATTAATGATTTACTAATGCTCAAGTATCTTGTTACATTGTAATAAATGCTATGCAGGTTTAAAGGTAACAGCTGATAACACTGGTGATCTGTGTTCCTAGTGTCAAAATTTAAATGATTTGCATAGCATTGTTAGAAGAAAATCTAGACTTGATGATGATGATTGCACTTCTGCAATTGGCACAGCTTGGAAAACTGTTGTTTCATATATTTATGACTGGACTGGTGAGATAAATAATGTTACACAAGGAGCAAACTGAACAATTTTAGGAAGTGATGGCAGCTATTGTCTACAAAGATCATTCAACCCCTATGAAATAAGATAATGCCCTGACAACTTTGGAATTCTGGATGCAAGTAGTCAGCAATCTGAGGATCTGGTTTGTTTAGAAGGAAACAAAAAAAAAAGAAAATAAAAGAAAGAAAGGAAAAAATTCATAACCATGGTAGAAAAAGAAACTGATTAATGTCTGTAAAGTAAAGAGAATATGTACTAAAAAGGACACTGCTTTGTTATGTAACACACATGTTACTGGGAATGATAATATTTTTCTATCAGAAAGCCTTCAGTCTACAGAAAAGGGTATTATTTTCCAAAAAAGAATGTAGAAAAAGAAGCAAGAGGCAGGTGAAAAAGAAGAAATCAAAACTGAACGTGGAAGGATTGAAGAATATTACTGATTCAATTATTAGAGGAACTGATACTTATATCTGCAGAGAAGATAATGAACATTGAATAGTGTTATGCTTACCAGGAGCAAAAATAGAAGATGTGAGACAAGCCTTGAAATGCCTTAATTTAAAGAAGTATAGATTTGTTTGTATTCATGTCGGTACAGATGATCTCATTCGCAAGCATTCTCTGACTGTTAGTAGGGAACTAACAGCCCTCTTAGATAGTATAGATTGCACTGGTATTAAGACATATTTTTCACAAACCACCTATAGAAAGGATAGTCATGTCACCATGAATGAAATGATTTTTGGCGTAAATATCAACATGAAAAAAATATCCTGTTTTAAAAAATGGAAATGTATAGAGTATCCAAGCCTAGTTTTGGGCACACCTGTTCAGACAGGATGGTATGCATTTGTCCAGATCAGGGAAGAGACTTTTTGCAGCAGAAATTTTGTAATATTTGACAAACATTAGGCAGGATTTTTGCCAGGTCAAAAATTTAACAGTTCGCAGATAGCAACATTTGATACATCTCTGATGGTTGTTAATGCTAGGAGCATTAATAATAAAGTTTTTTATTTGAAAATGTGCTACAGTCCCACAAGACTGATGTTGTTATTGTTTGTGAAAGATGGTTAAAGAACAATGACTGGAACCAGTTCTGTCAGGGTATTAATGTTTTTACTGTAACAGACATTCTAACAAAAATTCAGGTGGAGGTGTTATGATAGGGATTAAAGATAGCTATAGGACCTGTGATTATTATATGTTCAGTGATAACACCAATACTATAGACTGTGTAACAGTGACAGTAAAGACAACCCTGGAACATATAACCACTGGAGTGTATAGACCACCAAAGTAAAGTGCAGATGACCTGGAGGAATTCATACATTTCTTGCATGAAACACAGGAGGGAAGAATAATATATAATATTAGCTGGGGACTTAAATTTACCAGAAACAGACTGCAGCAATATCAATTCATCAGCAGTAGTAAGGAAATTATTCACAACGTATATTCAGTAATAACAATTGCTTCAGATTGTAAAAAAAAAATACAATAAACAAAAGCAGCAAGGCCACCACAGCTGTGAGCATGAAAGTTTAATAAAATAGATAAGCGCTTTCACGTTCAGACAAAACGCTTCATCAGAACTAAAAACACAATCAGATATTCTGTCTTTTATACTAAAACATAAAAAACACTTGATAAAACAGCCAATAAAAACAAATTATTTAAACTGGCAATCACTCACTTTAAATCAATCACTTTAAATTAAAAAATTCCTTCCTTCTAATGCTGATTTGAGGGGGACAGAGCCATTCAAACCTAGAAACTGTCTGCCTGCAATTTCAAAATCCATAATAATTCTGCTTTTTCAGTAAAACCTATAGTGTTACCTCCCCTCTTGTTAACATAAATACATTGCAAAACTTTAAAGGAAAATATATGCCTTTCATATTAAACAATATGTCTAGCCAACGCATTCCTGTTATTTCTTTTCCTTATATGATAAAGATGTCCCAATATTCTGTCCTTCAATTTTTTTATTAGTTCTTCCTACGTAGAAACTAGAACATGAACTGCATGTTGCCAGATTAAACCAAATTTTCAGATTTGCAATCGGTATATGTACTGGGTGAGAACTTATAGTTTAACTTGGGATGTTTAATTGATTGTTTTTTAGAAATAAAACTACATGCATGACAGTTTCTACAAAGAAATGTACCTTTCCTATCTGACAAGGAATTTCCCCCTTTTCTGTGTGTCTTTCCACATAATTGCCTGTTCAGATGCAAAGCATTCCTATAGGAGAAGCTAGGAAGCTCTCCCACAAGTGATTTGGTTTTTCCAACTGCAACAAGAAATTTCCAATTTCTGTGTATAACATTACAGACAGTATATACATCATTCATGTATCTGAGGCCAAATCTAATTTTGTCAGATGCTCGATCATGTTCTATTGTATACCTAGTACTATTTTCAAATTTATATGAATAATGTGGTCTATATTTATCACTACCTCTGCCATCCTTTATAGATTTATTGTGTGTTTGCACCATATTCCTATCATAGTCTCTCTCTATATAAAATTGTCCATCATGTTATCCATGATGTTCTTAAAATTAATTTCTAGTATATTTAATATGGATGCCCTTGCAAACTGTTCCTTTACAATATTGAGGTATACATGTCTGGGATGCATGCTATCACCAGCTAACAGATTGTTCTTCCAACAATCTTTACAATGCAGGGAAGTATTCAGATTTCTCATGCCATCAATCTCAGTACACACATCCAAAAAGTTCACTTTGATAACTGAACTTGTCATAGTGAACTCTAGAAAACTAGTAGTGAAATTCAGATAGGTTACAAACAAATCTAGCTCATGCTATGTCCCATCCCATAAAATAAATATGTCATCCATGAAACGATGATAAAAAACAGTTTATCTACAATATCTTTCCATAAAAATATGTTGTCATCCTGCCATTTACTAAGCATTACATTCGCATATGTATTTGCGCATGGGGTGCCCATGGCAATCCCCAGCACTGTAAATATATATGGCGTCATCAAACATGAAAATATTATTAAACAGTAGTAAAAGAAAAGCCCAAAGACACCAAATATCCCAACACTGAATATAAATAATGTAAAAACAAGAAAAAATGCTGGGATAAGGCTCCAAAATCCAGTATAAGATGGTAAATCCAATTGAATAATTGCTGCATTTGTTGATTATTTGAATCGTACAACTACATTTTTGAAATTAATTTCCTTGATGTTTTTGTTGAAAGAGATCTACTTGGTAAGGTCACTACCAGAATGTTTAGGAAGGAATGCAGAGTAAATAATTTATTATCCAGAGACAGTATGCATCCACAATATGTGTTTAATAATGTTGCTCAGAATCAGTTTTATAGAGCCTCCAGATTAAGTGTTGGAGCCCATGAATATGAGAAGCAGATGCTTATTATTAATAAAGAGTTAAAGGAGAGAGGTTATCAACATAATATGGTGACTAAGAATGAGAAAATTGTTAGGCAGTTAAGATATACTAGAGTCAAACCTTATTTTTCAAAACTGATTCCTAAACAAACACGTTTGAAAGACAACAGGTTAAAAGTACGAATTCCCTATACGAGAGATGTCAACATGTATACTGACATTATTAATAAGCATTGGGAGATATTAATGACTGAACCTAATATTTCCACTTTAGTAGGGTTGAAGCCCCAGTTTACATATAGGAACAAAAAGAATTTACAGAGAAGACTATGTGGAGTCAAAGAAATTGCAGGAGAAAAAATGACACATGGAACCAAACCCTGTGGTAAATGTGGACAATGTAGTTTTATAGATACATCTTTGTCATTTAAGCATCCAGATACTGGAAAGTTTTATGACATTAGAGTCAATGCCACTTGTGCAAGCTCTCATGTTGTTTATCTTGCCCACTGTATTATTTGTCAAAACTTTTATGTAGGCAAAACAGACCTCACTTTAAGAGAGAGAATAAGGGAACATGTATATCATATTAAGAAAGGGTCCAAGATCAATGCACTGGCTAAGCATGTTAAAAGCATGGGTGAACTTCATAAATTTCAGTTTAAGGTGCTATCCAAGTCCTTTGAGAGCAATAGAGGGGGAGATATCAGACTTAGGACTGAAGAAATAGAAGCGAGATGGATAGTGATGTTAAGGTCAAATATAGGACATGGCCTTAATGAATGTGTGCCCATGAAACCAATACTTTGCACTAGAGGTTTGAAAAGATGAATTTTACATTTATATTTTTTATTTATTTATATATTATTGTATTATAGAGTTGTTATATTCAAATACTTTTTTATGTATGAATATATTTTATATATGAATGTATTTATCTGCATATATTTTTAAAGAATGTTCTGTATCTTTAATATGATTGATATGTGAGCATGTGACATGTTTTTTATATATAAAGGTGTGCTTTTTTGTTGATTAACATACACCTGAAGAAGCTATGTGAAAGCGCTTGTGTTTGTGAATAAAGGCAGTATTGCGAATAGCTTATTTTCATCATTTGTACCATCTTATACTGGATTTTCGAGCCTTATCCCAGCATTTTTTCTTGCTTTTATGAAAATATTATTGTTTAACACAAAATCTAACAAAAGACAGGTGGTGTTTATAGTCAAAATTGAATAATTACTTTTACTTAATAACACAGATTTAATGTCATCCATCCCATAATCATTCGGTATGCAAGTAAATAGACTCTTTATATCCAATGTTGCCAATAACAGATGTCTGTCATCACCCCTTGTACCTATAACATCATATAGCTCATGTGAAAACTGTTTTGTGTCTTTTAAAATATGTGGAAAAGATTGCAAAATTTTCTTCAGCCATTTCTCTATAAGTACTGAATAAGGCTGAGTTACCCACTTATCCCCTGCGACAATGGACCGCATGGGTGGGTTGACCATATCTTTATGCATCTTTGGCAGCCCTTTAATAATGGATATAAGAGGGAATTGAATATACAGAGCATCATATGTAGTGCAATCAATAGTTCGATTCATTAAAAGTTCATATAGCACATCATGTACATAGGTAATAATACTATGTACTCTAGCTCTATCAATTCTAGAATAAGTAGCTTCATCATTAAGCATTAACATAATTTTTTACAGTAATCACTGGAGTTCATAACAACTGACCCTCCTTTATCAGCGAGCATAATACTGATATCTTGGGTTGTTCTTTAACCCTTTAAGAGCTTTGCGCTCCAAATCATTCAAGTTATGAAAACCTTTCCTTCATTCAGATTGTAGCACGGAACACATTTCATTTACACAAGCCTTCACAAATGTATTAATATGTGGTGGTACAAACTTACTAGGTTTCCTAATCTCCGTAGCCACAGATCTGCTAGTATTACCAAATGACAAGCCTAATGCAACATTACATGCAAAGAGTCTAATGTCCAAAAGTACCTCACTCACACTGGATGATATGGCAGGGATAAATGTTAAACCCCTGTTCAACACAGATAATTCATCTCAGTTCAACAAATAGCTGGATAAATTAAAAAGCCAAACTCTTCATCTCCTTGCCTTATAGGCACCCTGCACTCTCTCTACTGAATACTTCTGTTTTTGATGCCCTCTGCTGCTGGATCTCACCATCTGCCTCATTCTCACTTTGGCTGGTCATTGGGAAAAAAAATCAAGTCTGTTACTGTGGTTAAATTCAGAAGTGCCCCAAGCAAATCATAGTTCGATTTACCTGCTATATTAGTAGAAGTAGATTCCTCTGCCGGAACAATAAACCTGTTATTACAGGCACTTCCCTCATCTGAATTGCTCACTGGTTTCACAAGGGAAGTATTGGCAGTTTGTATTACTCCATTGGACTGGCTGCAATCAATGGAGAAGTAACACCTGCATTAACAGTCTCCTTTCTCGGCTCAACATTATCGAATTCTGGCCCCTCATTAACATTCTCACAATCTCTCAGCCAAACAAAAATATGTCGCAGCTAAAAGTCTTTCAGGTCACATAAAAGTTTACATGTTTTAATACGTTGCAGCCTTGAATCTAGCAATGCTAGATTACCGATCATATTTTCCATCAGTTGCTTATACTTGTCACCCACACATAGCTGTCCTAGTTGCAAATACTGAGTCTGTATGGTTTCAAGTAAATCTTCCTCTAAGGGTTTAAAATACTCTAAGAGGAGATTTAAATAGCTGAAACCAAGTTCTAAATTTAGCTGCTGCCACTTTTTAAGCAATAGCGAATGCAACAAACCATAAGTCGGCACGAACAAGACCTGCATGCCTCTGGGAATCAGCCTGTGCTTCAGGCAAGCCTCAAAATGCAGGCATTGCCATTGATATCGCTTCAATTTGTGCATATTATCTTCTAATTCTCTTAGCAGCTTTATAAAATCAAAAAAAGAACTGTTCATAGGTTGCTTATTACCTTCAGCTTCATGTTCAGCAAAATCCAAAAGAGGATTATTCCTTAGATGTAAAAAACCATTCCATTTCTGTTGTAAGGTGTTACTCACAGGATTGTAATCAAGCTCAATGTTTCTGCCCTCAGCCATGTTAGACTTTGGACCCCACAAAAAGAAGAATTTGTAGAACCCAAAGAGTCCCAAATGTCTTCAAAGGTCCAAACTGCACAACAGCACACAATGAATATAATACACAAAGCAGCAAGACCACCAGAGCTGTGAGCATGAACGTTTAATAAAATAGATAAGCACTTTTGCATTCAGACAAAACGCTTCATCAGAACTAAAAGCACAATCAGATATTCTGTCTTATATGCAAAACATAAAAACCACTTGATAAAGCAGCCAATAAAAATAAATTATTTAAATTGGCAGTCACTCACTTTAAATTAATCACTTTAAATTAACAATTTCCACCCTTTGAATGCTGGTCTGAGGGGTACAGAGCCATTCAAACATGGGAAACTGTCTGCCTGCAATCTCAAAATGCACAAAAATTCAGCTCTTTCAGTAAAACCTATAGTGTCACCTCCCCTTTTGTTAACATAAATACACTGCAAAACTAAAAAGGAAAAGCTATGCCATTCATATTCAACAATATGTCTAGCCAACTCATTCCTGTTGTTTCTTTTCCTTATATTATAAAGATGTCCCAATATTCCGTCCTTCAGTTTCTTATTAGTTTTTTTCTACATAGAAACTAGGACATGAATCACATGTTGCCAGATTAACCACATTTTCAGTTTTGCGATCAGTATATATACTGGGTGAGAACTTGTTTAACTTGGGATGTTCAAAAGACAGTTTTTTTAGAAATGAAAGCACATGCATGACAGCTTCTACAAGGAAATGTACCTTTCCTATCTGACAAGGGATTTCCCCCTATTCTCTGTGTCTTTCCACAAAATTGCCTCTTCAGACTCAAAGCATTCCTGTAGGAGAAACTAGGAAGCACTCCCACAAGTGATTTGTTTTTTTTTTCATCTGCAACAAGAAATTTCCAATTTCTATGAATAACATTACAGACAGTATATACATCATTCATGTATCTGAGACCAAATCTAATTTTGTCAGACCCTCAATCACATTCTATTGTATTCCTAGTAGTATTTTCAAGTTTATATGAATAGTATGGTCTATTTTTATCACTACCTCTCCCATTCTTTATAGATTTCTTGTGTGCTTGCACCATGTTCCTATCATAGCCTCTCTCTATAAAACTGTCCATCATGTTATCCATGGTGTTCTTGAAATTCATCTGTAGTGTACTTAATCTGGACGCTCTTGAGATTACAGGCATACAGTTTCCCAGGTTTGAATAGCTCTGTCCCCCTTCAAACCAGCATTGGAAGGGCAGAAATTGTTAATTTAAAGTGATTAATTTAAAGTGAGTGACTGCCAATTTAAATAATTTGTTTTTATTGGCTGCTTCATAAAGTGTTTTTTATGTTTTAGTATATAAGACAGAATATGTGATTGTGTTTTTAGATCTGATGAAGCGTTTTGTTTGAACGCGAAAGCGCTTATCTATTTTATTAAACTTTCATGCTCACAGTTCTGGTGGTCTTGCTGCTTTTGTTTATTATATTCATTGTGTGCTGTTGTGAGAGCAACACTTTAGGAATCTGGCCTTATAACTTATCTTCCTGAGACAAAAATTAAGGATGTTTTTAGCACACACAGTATTAATGATGGGTTTGACCTTCCTATTTTTCACACAGGGGTGGAAACAGTGGGCACCTTCCAGTCTAATGCAAATGTAGTGAGACATGGCTGCTTTCTGCACTTTTACTTTTGAGGAAAGAAAGGTACATCTATTAAGGCAGATAATGTTCTCATCTAATATGGTGTCAGGATTTGCAGAATATTAAGAGATTGTCAAAATGGATATATTGCATGTGCATATGGGAAGAAAGGAGTGGAACAGCATCCTGTTTTGTGGGCAACAGTATTTATATCTCTGTCCAAGGGGTGTGCATTCTTAATACTAAATTGGCCTCAGTTCTAGTGCCTTTTTAAGGTAAGGTAAAACTGATGGACATGCAAGACTGAAATCACATGAGATAAAGTAACTGGAGGTGAATGTCCACAATGCTCAAATCTTAAAGTGCTGTGCCAACATTGGAAATCAATGCTCCACACCTACGGTCACCCCCTCATTGGTCAGGTCTGACCATAAGCTAATCACCCTTGACATCCACATCCCTCCCCCACACCTCAGTAAAGAAACTCCATAAAAAACTTCTCCAAAGCCAACTTCATGCTACTCAAGTCAGAAGTGACAAATTTCATGACACCCATGCAGATGGGAACTGAAAGTTTGACTGCTGAATCCTACACTAAGGCACTGTACGAGCACATCCACTTGTGCATGAATCATGCCATCCCAAATAGAACCAAGACCCTCTCTCCAAAAAAAGGAAGCCAATCTTGTGGTCCCCTGCCATAAACAAACTTTACAACAAAAGGAAGAAACTGTTGCAGAAAAGAAGAAAATCCCAGGATGCAAAAACTCCCTTACCTGCCTCTGTAAGAAGCTGAGATCCCTCATAAAATCATCCAAAGCTAGTTATGAAAATAAAATTGCCAAAGATTCCAAAGACATCCACAAGGTATTCTATAGCTATGTCAAGAATCTAAATGGCAATGCTCAGATCTTCTCTGAGCTACAACAGAATGACATTAAATATACTGATCCCAAGGATATTGCCAATATCCTGTCAGATCGATTTCGTGCCAACTTCACCCCCCCTCACCCCTTAAACGACCCATCTTAGTACCAAAAGATTGGCAAATTCCTGTAATAACGGCCACACAGTTATAAAATTACTCTCTAAAGCTAAGAATACAGCATCCATGGGACCAGACGACATCCCAGGCTGTGTACTACATGAACTACAAAATGAACTGGCACCTCACCTAAGTGTCATGTTTAATTATAGCCTTACCTCAGGCTTCGTGCCCACTGAGTGGTGCACAGCTTCAGTTATCCCACTCCACAAGGGGGATCCGCCTTGGATCCTGGGAACTACTGCCCCATCAGTCTGATGAGCCTGATCTGTAAGGCCATGGAATGTATTATCATGGAACTTATAAATAAAGACATTGGCAACCTTCAAACACTGGACCCCACCCAGTTTGGATTTGTGAAGGGTCAATATTGCCTCCTGAACCTGATTGACTTCTTTGAATCAGTCTCTAGAGCTGTGGACGAGAGTAAGGCGGTCCACACAGCCTATCCGGACCTCACCAAGGCCTTCAACACCATCCCCCACTCAGGAATCAAAGATAAACTAACTAAGCTGGGCATTAATCCCTATGTCACTAGATGGGTTGTCAACTGGCTTACTGACAGAACCCACACTGTAAAAGTAGCTGACTCCAAATCCAGCTCCAGATAAGTGACAAGTGGAGTACCTCAGTGTTCAGTCCTGGGACCGCTCTTGTTTGGCATCTACTTCTCTGAAGTACAGGCCAACACTAAGGGACTCTGGCTAACAAAGTTCACAGATGACTGCAAATTGGGAGCCATTATTGAATCCCCAAATGATGTGAATATTCTACAAAAGGGCCTTACAGAAACAGATGCTTGATGCCAGAGCCATGGGCACAAGCTCAATGCCAAGAAATGTATAGTTATCCCCTTTGGGAAAAAACATGTACCCATGAATTACCACATAGGTGGCAGTACACTAAACACCGAAAGTGTGATAAGTCGATAACCACATCGCTACAACAGTCAGTAAATCTTTCTATGTGGCACACCTCATCACTAAGGGCTTTTCATCCAGAAAGACCCATTATAGAATACAATGCCCCGTTTGGTATGTACCTCTCAAGACATCTGCAAC
Source organism: Protopterus annectens (assembly GCF_019279795.1). Classification (NCBI taxonomy): domain Eukaryota; kingdom Metazoa; phylum Chordata; order Ceratodontiformes; family Protopteridae; genus Protopterus; species Protopterus annectens. The sequence continues at coordinate 895,037,344 of NC_056735.1, forward strand.
AACTTGAAAGTCTGCAGAAATACCTCACTAAAAGAATCACAAACCTAAAGCAGATGCCCAATGTTGACTGTTTAAAAAAACTCCAGCTGTACTCTGTTGCATATCGTCTACCCAGAGGTGATTTCTGCTTAACATTCAAGGCCATGTCAAACCCAGAGCTATTAGACATGCTACACTTAAAGAAATCCCAATCCCTCAGAGCCACATGCTCCAGGGATCTAACCCTTGTCATCATAATGGACAAAACATGCTGGAGGGATAGGTTCCTGACTGAGAGACTCCCCAGACTCTGGAATAGACTGCCCATACATGTCAAGCAGAGCATCTCTTTGGCCCTCTTCAAACGGAACCTTGATGACTGGATGGGAGATAGTAAATTCACCCCAGGGATCACGTCAGTCGCCCTGCTAGACAGGGGTGCAGGGAAGTAAATATTGTGGGAAGAAATAGCCAGGGAATTGTTATGGCTAGGCTTGTATAGGTTCTGGGGCCCATAGCCTAGTATCAACCTATGAACCTATGAACCAAAACTGATGTAGCATTGTAGCATGCAGTGGTTCAAGCACAACGTTGTATTCCACACCTCTTGGATTTCTTGTATATTTGGGTCACTTTTTTATTAAGTATCGATCCATGCAAATGTTTTGCATCCCTGAGTGATGTCACTGTATGGATAGCATGGGGATATTTCCATAGACATTAATGGACACGTACCACTTATCTGCGGCAGTACTTCCATTAAAGTCAATATATGAATATCTACCCTATTCCTCTGCTAATGGCATGATGGAAAACAATCAAGTGATATTAGCATAGGAAACATATATTTTCTGAAATCAAAATAAAAGAACTGGCACACTGAGTGTAATGTATGAGCTGGAGAAAAACACATCAAGGGGCTGTAGACATCATGTGCCTTGGTGCAAAAGATACATCAGAGAACTGTGCCAAGATACTTTAAACTAAAATATGCAAAATCTTAAGCCTTTTCATGACTCCAGCAGGAGTGTGTGTATGTGTGTGTGTGGGGGGGGGGGGTGTCCCATCAAAGTGATATGGTTTAAAGACATTTCTGTACCTCCATTATTGCAGTAAATAATGTCTTCTACTCTTCAGGTACTAGTGGTAGTGGCTGGGAAGTGTTTATCCACATTAACAGTAGTCTCAGTACACTGCCACTTAAACAACAATAGAGGAATAATAGCATTGCCAGTGTAAGCAATAATACAGAGAAGCACACAACTGACTAGTATGGAACTCTCTTCAGATCACATAAAAAATGAGAATCACTAACCTTGAAATAACAAACAAAACTAAAGCAATCATTGTATGTAACTGCACTTTCATTACAACTGACTACTATCTCACTACAAATAACAAATATGACCCACACTTTCTTGGATTCAGTAAATATAATTGCCTCACACAGTTAAAGAACAAACCTAATGGGAGATTAAACACCTTAATTATTCCTTTTGTTAACATAGTGTCAGTGAGCACAGGCCCTATTATTATCTTTTATATGGTTAAGTCAGATCATGACAGAGTGTTACAAAACATCAAAACAACGTTTATCCTTGTGTAAAACGTCTCTATAATCACCAACACCTGGATTTGTAAAACAGTACAAAAAAATAAGGCTAGAAAAAGGTTCTCAGTAACAAAAAAGCTAACAGCATGCTGCTCTAAACTTAAAAATACTTAAGAGTCTGATAAACAATGTCTTCTTATGATCTTGCATGAACAAATAAGTATTTTGCAATTACATAAGAAAAATTCCAGGTAGTAATCCCTGTTGTAAATGATAAATCTCTCTTTGAGGCACAGTACATATCATCAATAGCCTTGTGCACAAACTTAGTACTAATTTCGGAACCCACTACTTTACTTCACCCAGAGGGTGACAGTTAGCCATAGTCCATGAGAAAATCAAAGCAGATCTGGGTAAAATTAGAAACACCAGTTGCATTTGCCCAAATAATAACTCAGATTGTTTTGTTAATGCACATTGATGCAATGATTCTACTGACATGGTGGAACACATCATGGTGTAAGAGTAATGACTTGGCACAAAATTTAACTAAATGTTGTGTTTGAGAAGCAAGTGATTCCTGACACCTATTATATCGAGGGAGTGTCACTAGAAAAAGACTGCCACAAAAAAAAATTGTATAATTATAAATGGGGTTTCTCCTTTGCCCGATAGGTTGCCAGAGTAGTACGAAATGCTTTCAGTGTTAACACACATATACTGTAGGGAATTACAAGTCAAATCAGAAAGGTCATTGTTCATCTCTATACCTCATCTGCCTGGCCCTTTGTCTCAGTCTATCTAACAAAACATCTGATTTTTCTGGATGTCCTGCACATCGGTGTTTGAGTGTTTACAGCTGGCCATGGACCTCATCAGACATGATTATCAGCCACTCTTCATGACGTTACTGCCCAGTATGCCCTGTCTCCATCCCATAAGTCCAGTGTATTTTTGAACATCTCTATGTTATTTACATGTCTGGTCATCAACTGCAGGGATGTCCTTCTGTGTCTATCTGGAAATTATTTTATAGCTAATTTTGACGACACTACCTTTAAATCAACAGAGTACTAATTCTTTTTTCTGTACTTAACATGTTTCACAAAAAGAATTCCCAATGTAGACCTAGCAGCTTAATTTTTACAACTTTTAAATACCAAAATTAGATGTCAGCTAGCTGTAATAAACTGAGAATAAATTGTTTCCCAATTCTCCCTTACTATGATAAATTAACAGTTCCTTCGATATTTGTGTCAAAAACTTCTGCACTTTTACAGTCTGCAGATACAAGATCTTGAGTGTAAAAAAACAGTGCCATACTCCATTACTGGTTTTATAATTGACTCACAAAGAGGAAGTATTACCCTGACAGCACTTGAGGAAATAGTTCTTAACAAAGTGCAAATTAGATAATGTATTTCTCAGAATTGTATTCACCTGCATTGCAAAACTAAGCTTTCTTTGATTAATAATACCTATGTCTTCAAACGTCTAACATTCCTCAATTATTGGGCAATTCATAATATACAGTTTTTGTATTACTGTACACACACACACAAACACGCACACACACACACACACACACACACAAGCATTTCTTTTTACATTTTACTGGCTCAAAGTAACATTTTTGCTCAATCAAAATGTGATTTCATTTTGGCAGCAGGTATATATACAGGAGACAAAGGTGAAATTATTGCCTGGAGCCCAAGGTACCAAGGAACGCAATGCAGAGCATTGCTTTCCATGGAAAATCACTGACACTGTAATTTTTAAGTGAGTACCAGCAATTATTCTGTTCTTTCTGGACTTTTTTTTTCCATTTTTCAAGTTGGTATGACCTTGTAGTTAGAAAATACATGTTCAGGAGGGTATAATGTACTTATATCCCACATCAGCAGGTGCATGCAAAAAAAAAAAAAAAACATATACAATTTACTTTTTCACCCTTTTGTTTCTTGGGCATTAGTTTCACTATTTCTGATGCTTGGGGTTTTGCTGTTTGAAGAGTCATAGTAGAACCAAGGTCAGATTTTTTATTAAATATACTTTTGCAGTGGCTAGTGATCTATTGTGAACCAAGAGTGGTAGCCCATCTGGTCCTTATGATTTATCCTGACTTAGGTAAATCATTTCCCTCTTAACTTCTGCCCTCTGACCTTACTGAATATCCTCCTTCCAGGCATGGCATATTCTTCTCAGTATCATTGTAAAGAATGAAAGTCAATGAAAGTTAGTGAGTATTCATTTTTTCCCATCATTCTCTGCTGGGAACCAAAACATTAACCAAGAAAAGGTCAAATAAGTGTAAGTAGACCCTACCATGAAGCTTTCTTGTAGTTTTCTGCCTGGTTTGTACTGCTTGGTCAGGTCTGTTCCTACTTTTGTCCTAAACCTACCTATAGGAGCCCCATTTCCTATCTTGACTCCTTCTCCTAATGTTTTCTTGGCTTGTGTCATGGCTACATTCTCTTCCATTGTTGCTGTTTTATTTCCCATTGTGTATTGTACTTCCTTCACCTCCCTACATCCGCCCTTCCACATCTTGTATGCCCTGTCTTTTGCACTGGTCATAGCTTTACCTTCTTATTTTATCCTTAAATTCTTGTCAATATGTCGGCTGAAGTCCAAAAAACTCTTCTGTTTGCTACAAATATATCCACCATACATTGAGCAATTCAGTACTTCCCCCTGATTGCTGAAACAGTAATGGCATTCAGCTTCATAAACCAATGTCTTACTCTACACTCCCTCCCAAATAATTGGCAGCTATCAATCCCATCCCCTAATACCTTGTACTTGGGATAGCTGCCCCCACTGGTTGAACCACAGAAGGCCCAATAACTCAGACAGTCACTACTATCTCTCTACCCTGGAGCTTGGAATCTCCTTGATTGTTCCCTTAAGATTAAATTCCTCAATAACTACAACCCTCTTTACTTCTATAACATTCCTCTATGTTTTCTTCTTGTCTGTTTTCCCCTTCCTTGATATGTTTGGGAGCAATGCATGATGGATATTAAGAAGTATATATATCCCAATGCCTAAGTGCAGAAAGTTGCACACCATGTTGTCCCCTTTCAAAAAAGGAGTAAGTATAAAGTGTATCATGAAGAGTGATAATGCTCAGAGTCCTTCTGTTGTTTTTCTGCATTCTGACAAATAACCACATATTGCATGAAACTAGAAGGAAAAATATATATTTTCAATACTGTTTTGCTTTATTTCTCAGTTGTGTGCATTTATAGATTATATAAAATGCTTTTGGTGTTTTTTTATTGTTAAGTTGTCATTCATACTAAAAGTTGTCTTACCATTAGACTGTAATTAGTTCTGGTATTCAGAACCTAAGATTTTTTTGTGCATTAAGATGGCTCTGATCTCCCCATATAATTAACATTCCATCAACATATTGTTAAAATTTTTATTACTTGCTTACTGCACTGACAAGGAGGAATACTGTCTATTTGAATACCCTTTGTGTAATAACTTCCATTCGTAAATTTAAAATGTGTATGCCATATAAATTCTTCCATTATCAACAGCATAGATTCATTCTTTCTTGTGTGGCAAGCATTCTTCAGTGAGCATTGCTCTATTCTTGGATTTAACTTTCTAATCATGCTGCATGCTCACAGACAGTTATATCAGTGTCTGCGATAATTGTGACAGACCCGTAGCATGGAAGCATCCAAGGTTTTGATATCCATAAAAGAAAGGATATTTTTTTCTGATCAAGAAACTGTTCAGTGCTGAAGCTATTAAGGATATGGATGTTAGGAAATCGTTTGCTAATCAGCTTTCATACAGCTAAAGAGACACATAATAATACTGTTTCATTTAAGGAATGATGTAACATACACTATACACCATATACAATATCCAAAAAAGTGGTCTGTACTTTGTATTCTGCTCAGTGAGGAGAGTATTTAAAATGTCTCTGTTAGGACTTAACCATAAAAACTATGATGAAATGCACTGGTAAATGTTTTACTAATGTAATGCCCTCTTTGTCCTGGCTTCTCCTCTCATTTAATAAGAACATTTCTTTCAGCAGGTTTATGGTAAGCATTATACAGTAAATACAATGAAGAGTGTCCATACTTGAAATATAGACTACCCATAGTTCTTGTGAAGGGGAAGTACATATCATGTGTGCTCTGATAATTCCACATACATGTAACAGAGATTTGCTTTCCTGTACAGCATATCTACTATGCAGTTGTGGCATAATATGATTATAAGAGCCCTGCCTATAATCGGCTGACCAATCCAAGTCAGTGTAACACAGCAGCAAGCCCCTTAAGTGCTAGAAGTTCTTCCTCTGAATCTTGTTCATCATAGCGCCCAAAATTAAAAATGTAAATGTTGACCAGCACCCAACCGGGACCCTTAGTAAAATATTACTTCAAGTAAAAAGAGAAGCACTTGACAAGCTCTGAATCAAAGTAAAAATTAAATCATCTGTAGCATATATAGGAAAGGCTGTTACCTCTATCAATAGAATTTAGTGGTTGACTATCCAAAAATAAAATGAAAGCTTTGAAAACTGTGCCCTTGATACAGGAAACAACAAAACTAACCCACTGCACTAACTGATAAGTTAAAGGATTCAAACCTGGCAGCCTTGGCACAAGAAACATTGCTAACTTATAACTTGTATATTTATCTAAAGTTGACAGTGTAAGAGATAATTTTATTCATAGTACTTTTAAACCAAAAATTAACTTGTGTCCGTGTAGCCTCAGAACAACAAATACACCAAGGAATAGTCTCACATAGTGAATCCTCGAAGGCACTAACAAAGTGTATCAAAATCAGGGAGACTAACAAACTGCAGACTACAAGTCAATTAATTAAATTTAATAGTATTTAATAATACTCAAAGTATTTTAAAAGTAAATCACGTATTGTTTAAGTGCTTTTGTCTGTGTTACATAAAGAACTCCTTTAGAACCATTAATTTGATTACTTCAATTATTTAAATACAAAAATAAACTGTCATGTGACCTAATTAATTATGAAAAATGTTTCTAATAGAAGCACATCCTATAACCTTACATTGCATTTATAGCACTCTGAAAAACAACACTTAAAAACATTTGAAATTGACAGGGCTAGAAAAAACATATACATAAAAGTTCATATTTTTAGCTTCCTTAGTGACAAGGTGACATGTTATTTTAAATAGATCATTACATTTCTTTCTACGGTTAAAGTTTTGATGCTTTCTGCTTGAGTACTGGGAGTAAGGAAACGTTCATTTAAATCAGTTAAAGGTTAAATCATTTAGTTTCAGTTGCCTCCTGAGTTCTCTCTTTCTTAAAAGTGTTTCCCAATCCTCTCCCTTTATGTTCATAGGCACAATTTCAGGTAAGCCAAAATAATAAAAAAAAAATAGGGCATACCAAAGAGTGTTTAAATAAAACAACTATTGACATTCTTCTTCTTTAGTATGTCGTAGTTGTGTTCATAAATACGTTTACGTAAACATTGGTTTTAACTACATAATAGTTTTTTACATGCAGAGCACAAAGTGACATACACCACACCTTTTGTAAAACAGTTTCCTTTGATTAAAGGAATTGTTTGGTCACCATATGTAAAATAATTTTCTCCTAAGATGAATGCACATTGTTTATAGGCTCCACATTTGCATGTTCCTGTGGTGCTATTAACCTTTTAAGAATATGAAGGATTCTCTAAAGTTTTTTTCCTGTTTTACATGAAAAAAGGGATGTAAATCCCAGTATATGGTTTACATCAGGATCAATTTTAAACAAATTCCAATGTTAAAAATATTTTTTTGACCTCTTGTGCTGAACTGTCAAACTTAAGAACCAAAGTTTGTTAAAACAAATGTTGCTGTCAGATGCAGATGTCTGTAGGTTATTGTTTAAACCAGTATCAAGGAGGGGAGTCGATTTATCTCCCCACCCTTTTATAATCCCAGAATGCACTTCATCTAGTAAATTCAAAAGGTAACCTTTCTAGAAACATAATAGTTATCTTATCACATTCTCCTTTGAATAACTCAAAGTTTGAGCACATTCTAGCTGTTCTCACTAATTGCCCTTTTAATAAATTTTTTTACTGACATGTGGGTGGCAGCTATTAAAATGTAAATTGGTATTTGAGAAAGTGTCCTTTCTGAGAATAGTGGACTCAGACTTGATTAAAACTGAGTTTTTCATAACACACATATCAAAATAGTTACAGGAATTGTGTGTTTACTACAATTAAAAGTACAATTTTAAAATTCAATTATATAATAATATATTTGATGAAATTATATATACCTTTGTCTACGCCAACCCATAACAAAAACATATTACCCAAGTACCAAAAGTAATTTGTCCAACAATTTGAGCAAATCAAATACAAAATGTTCAGAACCCATAGCCACTCCTTGAATCTGCTTGAAATATTCACCATCAAAGTAAATAAAGTTATTCTCCATTACCATTTCCACCAACTCAATCAATAATTTGAGGGTATAATTTTTTAATTGTGTGAGTTCTAATATAACTTGGTGGAATAAAGCCAACCCATCCTTGTGTGGGATACATGAAAATAGATCTACTACATCAATTGTTAAGAAAGTGTGGTTATTATCAACAATTCCTGCTTCTGTTTCCCTAAAAAGTCCCAGGAGTCCTTAAAAGTGTGTTGAACTAAATGTAGTGTGTTCTTTAATATTCAATCAATATATACAGCAAGTGAATAGGTTTTGGACCCCTGGGCTGAGACTTTAAACCTGTCAGGAGTGTCCTTGATATTTTTATGATCTTTAGCTATATCAATGACTGCTGGTAACATAGGGTGTTTAATAGAAAGAAAATTAAATATATCATGGGTAATTACCCCTTGTGAAAGACAGTCTTCCAAGAAAATATCTATCTTCCTATAAGCTATATTAATTACATTTTTGGAAACTATGTTGTACGTAGTAGTGTCTTGTAAGATATTATAAATCTTACTGATGCAGTCAATTTTGTCCTTGACTACGATGTGCCCTCAGCAACGCACAATGCATATTAATGTTGCATGGTGTTCCTAATTGAGGTTTTACACTGTACCCCAGCAGTGTTGGCCACAAAATCTTGTAGAACAACATGGATAATGAATCCGTGTACAAGAGAGCACTGATGTCCCACCCCAAGACCTCCTAACCTCTTAGTCCTAAATGAAAACATCTGTCAGTATTTAGTGCCGCCCATCCCAAATGATTATTAAAAAAACTCAAATTTTATGAGGAATACTGCAAAAATACCAGAAAACACCATGGAAAGACTGTCAGAACTAGTTATATCTCTATAGTTTGTTTTTCCTCCTAATTTATGTTTTATATATGCAATGTTTGTGTGGTGCGGTGTGGCGTTTGGCAATGTTTACCTTGTTTGCACAACAGAAACACCCATGTATCAGACTTGACCTAGACATCCAAAACTAGAAACTGGATGCTTTCAATTGCTATTGCTCAGCACTGCTGGGCACCGTGAAAACCCAGTAAGTTGGGCTGCGCCACGTGCATACCATTGAATTAACAATACATAGTAGAATACAGGCTACAAGCAACAATTTCTGTGGTGACATGTGTAGAGTGTTGGACTGCAGTGCAAATGGTCCTGGGCCCTAGTGCAGGGTATGCAAACTTTATTTATACTGCTGTGATATTGCAGTTTATACTAATAATGTGTTAATGTAACAAAATAACCGTGGAATAGCATTGTTTGTAAGATATTTTTGGATACATTTGAAAAAGGTGCATGCCACTTAGTATTGCATAAACCAATGCACTTGTTTGCATGATGGTAAGTGGTGCACAGCTTTTTTGAATGTATCAAAATGTAGACAGTGTGCACTCTCAATAAACACAATTGGCAGGAAAACATACTATTTAAAGGTGACTAGGTGGGAATTATACTTTAGACATTTTGAGCTTGACCTTGTGCAGCAGTGCCAGATGTTGGAGAGGGTGTGCATGTCAGAGCACAGTGCCAGTGTGTTGAGGAGTCCAAGTCTTTATTGAGCACCTTGTTAAGGACCATGGGTCCTGGCTGCTGCAGGAGAACTACACTGGCTCTCAGTATAAATCATAAGCCTGGGATGGTTTGGCCCAGGGTCTTACCAATGTGATTGGTATCCCTTGCATTGTGAAACAATGTCATCACCACTATGATGACCTGCACCAGAAAAAAGGGATACCCTTGATCACTGGATCAAGGAGTGTGGGGCAGGTGTGTATGTATGCTTTACATGTAGTACTCATAAATATTCAAGCTGAATATGGTACAGATTGGTATTCATATGCTTTTTCTTTTTCCCTTTTTCCACAGCAGCAGAAGAGAGGGCTTCAAATGTGAGGTCCCATGTGAGGCGACTGACCAGGGTGCAACAAGCATGTGGTAAGTAAGCATAATTATATAAAATACTGTAATTGCAGTCTTAACAGTTTTCTAAATTACCACCCATGTCTACTCTGTAATACTGGACTGTTATTCTAAGTAACATACTAATGCATGCATGCTTTTGCATTACAATGGAAATATGCGTACTCAAGGTGATACAAGTTTTTAACCACAATAAGCTGTATTTACTCCTAATGCTAAAATAACAGTACTGTTTGGAAGCATACATATCACTTGAGTCACTCATCCTTCTCATTCTTTCTCCATAGCTCCACACATTCAGTGCCCATTCTTCATTAGCTGTGGGAAAATCAGAACACCACAGAATACCATCAAGAAAACCAATAATAAACATATGCAGCTGCTTCCTCCTACAAGCAGTGCATGCAAGTGATACTTACACATCTGTGGAGTGGCATAATTTCTGCATTCCTTGAGCCAATGGTCAAGGGTATCCCTACCTCCCAGCCATTCCGAATTACTTGGTTTTTACCAAGTTTTGGGGTCCAAATAATGGAGTGCCATGATTCCTGAGTGGCACCCCTTCGTTTCCAAATTTCCCGGCATTTTAATTTTAATTTTTTTTGGGCTTTTTGAGCTGACAGCATCATGTGTGCGATTACGTCAGCTCCATGAAACGGCCTGCCAGCCTGTCAGGATTGAGCTCAAGCTAAGGGCTCAATGTGCGTGCATTTCTGGCTGCTCCAGCCAAGCCATGAGGGAATGGAACAAGATTTCCTTTGCTGTTAATGGGTACGGGAATGGAACAAGCCACGAGGCTGGGTATTTCTTATGCTGCCTATGGAGGAATGGATGGAGCAGAGCAGAGGTATCTGTTATGCTGCCTACAGATGGAGCAGAGGTATTTATAAGTCAGCTCAGCTGTATAAAATGTTTTTGTGGTATAAGTGACTGGAAAGTGTGAGTTCATGCTGGTGGTGCAGTATTTATACTTCATCTGTGGTTTTGAAAAGTCTAGCAGCTTATTTTATTATTCCTGGGGAAAAAGGGTAGGCTGCTTCATCTTTGGATAAGTAAGTGTAGCATCTTCTATCAAAAGCAATATGGAAACAAGCGGGTTCATTTTTTCCGTATGTTCCATGCTTTGTCCTTTGCAAAACAGAAATATAAATTTGCTGAAGTGCTTAAAAATGGTCCCTTATGTTGCTTAGTAGTGACTGTAGCGTAGATCCTTCCCAAGTCATGGTTTCAGTGGCTGAACAAAAGACGTTGCACCTTTTTAGACTAAACTTTAAATTCCACTTAAAGGATGGAGATGTGTTAATTCACTAGTAGAAAAACAGTTTTTGAGATGAGCCCTTATTTCAATTTGTCATTTTTTTTTCTTAAGGAGGAAAACTTGAAAAAATTAATATGCACACTGTAACTTTCAATTGTCAAGATACACAGAATGTCCAGATTTTGGCTCATATTTTTGGACTGTTCCTTGTAAAATGTGTGATTTTTTTTTAGATTTTTGTGGTAAATCAGTAATGATTGGATTCCCTAAATAATGACAGAAATTTGAGTTTTAGACTTCATATCTTTCAGAAAATCCATGGCAACAAAATACCTTTCTATTCTAGCAGCTTTCTAAGTTTATAAGATCAGTATTTGAAATTTGCCCCTATTTGTGGGGCTGTAGTCCCCCATTATTGGCTTTGTCCTGGTTTTTTGTGTTAAGAGGTTAAGAGCAATGATGAGAAGTGAGAACTGAATTATGTATTCCCCCATTATTGGCTTTGTGCAGGTATTTTTTTTTTTTTGCTAAGATGTTGAGAGCTATGGTGAGAAGTGAGAACTGAATTCAATAAATGATAGCCATTTAAGTTTCAGTCTTCCTATTTTTAAGGAAACTGCTGATTTGGCAGAGTGGTATGTTGCTCTGACTGTAGTGCACAGAGTCCTGGGTTCAAGACTTGGCAGTGAAAAGTATGGTGGTAACACAACATTTTATTCTAGCAACTTTCCAAAATTATACAAGCAATGTTTAAAATGTGTCCCTGGTTTGGGGTTTTTTGTCCCCCCCAAAATTAATATTTGGCTTTTTCCAGATTTCTTGTGCTGCAAAGTTGAGAGATATAGTTGAGTGTCGAGTGGATTTTACAAGGAGCTGAGAACTTCAGGGGTAGAAAAGTTTAGTGTTGCTTATGCTGAGTCTACTTGCATTGTTAATAGCAGAACAGGTTAAATATTTGCTTTTGATGCAGAAGGCTGTGGGTTCTACTCCCACAGTATGTAGATGTACTGCAGATACTGTACTGTGTTGTTGTACTTTTAAAGGGGTGGGTGTAACAAGTCAAGGGTGTAGCTACAGATACAACAGAAGTGAGAAAATGTCATGCACAAGAACATCTGTGCCTCAGTATAAAGAGCAAAAAATATCATTAACCCAAATCCAGGAACAGAAAATCAGAATTAAATTCTGTGCTGCATTATAAGAAATACTTTTAAACAAGTACAGTACATTTTCCAGCATTCAAGATAAAATATGTATTTTTCCACTGCAGTCAGTGGAGAAGCAAGAGTGGCCAGTTAACAGCACCTGGATTACAATGATAGTTTTGATGCTTCAGGATGAATGTAGGATAGGGTCTGTCAGTACTTGGACTAAAAACTGGAAGTCTTAAAACATGCAGTTCACCTAGTTTAGTTTGTTTTGCATTTACAGCCATTGAGTTGGTCTGATAACACAAATCAGAGTAAGTCAAGCAAAAAACTGAAAATAAGTTCGAGAAGCTGTGCAAAATACCCATGGCATATACTACTGTCATTATATATATATATATATATATATATATATATATATATATATATATACATATATATAAATATATATATATATATATATATATATATATATATAGATAGATAATTTGTGTGTGTGTGTGTGTGTGTGTGTGTGTGTGCGTTTGTGTGTAAGTAGACTTTTATGATAGAAATGTTCTGAAATGGGCAGTTTTGTCATTATTGGTTCATGGATTTTGTTTCATTGCCTACTGGAAAAATGTTCAAACAATAAATTTAAAATGTGCTCTAAGTTTAAAAAATGTGCTGTATTATACAAGGAATATAATTTAATAATGTCAGAAAGGTATATCAAAGAACACATGTATATTTCTTGTTTTGCGTGCAAGGGGCCTATGATTTTAAAACAGCCCAAAGGTAATCTTTATCCCCCATGGCCAGATGCGTTTTCTTTGGATGTGGTGTGGGTTTCAATGCTGTTTCAATAAATGTGAGTTTCAAGGGCAGAGAAGTTTTAATGCTAAGTCTATTTTTGTCGTGAGACAGTATTGCTTTGTTCCGCAGATGCCTGTTAGCGTTTGTGCAGTGTGCTATAAAATGTAAAAATAAAATCCAAATAATCATTGTAGAAGTAAAGCAGTATGCACATTAGTGTTTATGGTAAATGTGGCAAAATAGCCAGGTAATGGGACATTGGAATGGCTGCAGGGGTACTCTGGTGCCATATTTTGGTTGTCTGTTTTTCAGTTTCCATTTGAAAGTTGGTATCCCACAATTCCATTGGAGTGAGCAAGGTTGTACAATTATGTATGCAAATTCTATGTTAATCAGTATACAGATTTGTACCTATTTATCATGGACCTTGTCCAGATTTTTAATGTTTTTAGGTTGAAAGGTATGAGGGCATCCCTCTTGCTCATCCTGAGGTCTTGGTAGTAATACTTACACTGTTCGCCAGTACAGTGGATACCGGTAACAATGGATAGATCCTGGGCCAAACTATCACATGCATCTGATCTGTAATCTGATCCATAATAGTGCTCCTGCAACAGCTGGGGACCATAATCATTCACTAGGAGTCCAACGAACACTTTGGAATCCTGCACACCTAACTTTTGAGACCAAAATCTCACAACCTCTCCTTGAACACCAGCTATGTCCAATGCAGATGAACACCAATGTATAATGACTTTTCGCGACAATTCTTGTTATGACAGATACTGAGAAAGCACACTGTTGGACTTTGCAACATTGGAAAATGGTGCACACTGCTTAGCATCAAACAAACACATTGATCATGTTTGCGTGATAGGAAACAATAAAATGGAGTTCATTAATACAAATATTATCATGTTACACAACTGACAATATTACTGTGTCATGCATCAGGAAAATACTTAGGATATGAGAAATACTAGGTAATTGCTATAACTCAGGGTGACGATAATGTGAGGTGGGACATTATTGAAAAAAAAGAGAAATGTCTGCTGTAGTAGAACCATGGACCTTATTCATGGTAGTCCCATACTAACAGCTGTTAGTGGAAGGATTAAACAATACATGTGTATGTTTAATTACACTGCAATGCAATGCAAGGACCCATTAATAAAATACAAGTTGCAGTCCTATCAGAACTCAGCACCATGTGAACTTCAGGCCAACACTTACCATCTGCAGCCACAGGAGACATTACATGGAGATCTACTACATAAATATTTATCCTGAGGTTCTCACTGTTACACATAGCACAACAGCACTTAGCAGGTTTTTGCTATGCAGACTGACATTAAGAGAATGGATCCCAAGTCTGTTTCTAGATATCTGGTTCCCATCTATTACCCGGGTGGCAAATTTCTACAGTTTGTGCACTGCCGCTGTGCATGCATAGCTGAATGACATTTGTGTTACTAGCACTAATAAGCAAACTCCAAATACTGAGATAAAAACAAGTGACAATAGGCAGAATATAAAATCAATGTATCACATATACTACTAGACTGTGTAACTACACAGGAAATATCCCCACATAGTTCTCCAATCCAATTCACCATCCGTTGCACATGTCAAACACAGGATGGGTGCCGTAACCCTGTATTTCACACATACACCTTTATAGCAAGCAATGATAGGCATCTAGAACCATACTTCTCAACATCTTAGAGCAGGGAATCTGGGCAAAGGCACAGTTAATGGGGGGACAAAGGCCTGTAAATAGCGACAGTCTTTAAATATTGCTCTCACATACTTAGGAAGTGGATAGAATAACAGGTTATGTATTAGCATGACTGTTCTGAAGAATATTAAGTCTGAAACTGAAATGTGTGCCATCAGTCCATGACCTTAGTCCTCAATGATTTGCCAGTGATTTGACAGACAACCACAACTGTATAAGGAAAAAGACAATGTATATGAGTTCAACAGCTAGACATTCTGTGAAAATCTGTACAGTTGAGAGGGATGTAATCAGCACTCATCTGTACTCCACTATTTCTTCACTGCACATACTAGAAAGGGCATGGAGTCAACATTGGTACCTTATATTTTGTAGAGTAGCTTCATTGAATTGGTTAATTAGCATGCAATTCAACACTGCATGCTGCAATTAGCATCTCTGAGGAACAGACTAGGTCAGAAGCAATCAGTTACTAATGTACACCATTATAAAAAGTGAAATGTGTAGCTAGGCAAGCCAATGTGAATGAGAGTTGTTTCAGAATTCAAACTCAGCTACACATTTAAATTGGAACAGTATATTTCAACAGAGGAATATTGTAATCCATCAGGTATGGATCCATTTTGTTGACTAAATAATGCATATGTTGGAATGTACATAGAAGTGATGTAAAATAAATCAGTAAGCATTTGTTAGAACTATACTCATGACATGGCCTTTTTTACCAGCCATTTGAGAGATACAGAGGATGTACAGTAGGCTGAATGTCTAATGCTGTGTGATAACTATACACACATGTTTCATGGATAGGTCCTTTGAGAGCACTTTTGCATTTACACTGTTGTTTGGTTAGCACATTTGTTCCTTAGCCTGTCATATTATTTTTTTTTTTGGGGGGTGGATGAGTCCCTGCTATGGTACAAATCAGAATGGACTGTTGCGTTGCATGTGTGAGCATAAGTGAGTATCTGTTGTGGTTACTATCCTTGTTTTCCAGCTTTTGTGTTATTTGTTGACCACTGTTGAAGCTTTAAATTGTAATCAAATGTTGAATACTGACAGCTTTCATGTACTGCCTTATCTGTACACAGTTTGTACTTATGTGATCCTTATATGTGTTATCATTATTTTTGCCTTTCAGTAAACAATATGCCCACTCGACTTAGGCCCACATTTTCTGAGGCAGAGAATGACCTCATCATTGAAGCATTAAGGTGACATCATGCAGTCCTGATGTCCAGAGGGAGGGCCAGTATGTCACAAAGTGTAGCCCTGTAGGACGAATTGGTCCAAAATGTCAATGCACCTGGGCGACAAAATCGCAGCTAAGAACAGGTACAACACAGTGCCATGGACATGATTTATGCTGCAAGGAGACATTCTGCTGAAGTGGCACATAATCATCAGGTCACTGGTGGGGTCTTGCAGTGTAAAAGCCCACCAGAACTACTGAGGAATTCCTGGCAAACATTGACACACAGGAAAGCTCCCACCAGTCCATCAGCCAGTATGTTCTGGATGTGGGTGCCACTCCTGTTTCTCAGGAAGAACTTCCTGGTAGGCTTTGTTAGACTATCATTAGAATACTGCTGTATTCATTGTGTAATACTGTATATAGCTTTAATGTGTGTCAGGTTGCTTTTTGGTGGGGGTATTTAAGATAGCTGAAGTTATAAGGTCATTTAGAGGTTGTCAGCCACATTCTTGTTAACATTGCATTTACTGGAGATATGGATTATTAAAAAGTATTACCCCCTGTTATACTGTTAAAAGTGGTGCTGTTGCCATTACCTCTCCCTTTACATTTTTCAGGACAATCAGGAATCCACAAATCCAGGGCTCCTGCAGTTGGTAAGCTGAATACATTTATGTCATTAATGTAGAAATATCCCAAAATATCTGCTAAAGTGTCATCTCAGGCCTGCTGTATGAATTGCTGTACTGTCTGCATAATTGTCAACGGTACAGATATTTTCAGAATGTCCAGATGTTTGACTCATACCTCTAGCCCGCATTTAAGATCATAGTGATTGAGTTACAAACTATTGACAGGCTATTAATGATTGTAGCCATAACATAATGACAGAGATATTATATGAAGACTGTATACCCATCATAAATGCCATGGTGAAGCAATACCTTTTATTCTATCACCTTTCTAGGTTTATAAGGCAATATTTCACAATGGTACCTATTTTTGGGCCTTTGTCCAGACATTATTCATAGCGTTGTGCACATTTCTTGCTCTAAGAGGTTGGAGGTATGAATGTCTGTAATTGTGACAGCAGTGTAAATTGCTTAACATATATTGCAGCATAGTAGTGCAGGTAGTAATGTATTACTGTTTTCCTTCATTTTCTCACAGGTGAACATGGAAGTGGTTCTGTATCCCCTACACCACCTGATGTGAGTTTGTCATCAGACTCTGATGATGATGGTGGCCAAAGTGAGACACAGCCTGGGGCTGTGTATGCTGATTCTGAAACAGAGGTTGACATCCAGTGACCCCCCCCCCCATTATCACCAGACACAGCCAGTATGCCTATGCATACCCAGTCCACTGAGGTGTCACACAGGTGGATTGATAGGGATGTTCAGAGAAGGCCTGTTGTCCCTCCCTAACCTGTTGCAGGTGTCTAATCACATGTTACATGATATATGTTTGGGGCCATCATGGAGGCACAGGCACATTCAGAACGGAACTCCAGGAGAATGCTCACAGTTATAGATGCAGCAGTCTGTCATCTGTGACTGCCTCCAGCATTTTGATGATTCCCTGGATTGTTTAAATGACACTTTGGAATGGGACGTGTCTGTGAGGGAGTGCAGTGTATCTGTCTTAGAATGCACATTGTCTGTGATGGAACACCTGCTGGGAGGAGAGTGTTGGCCTCGTGAGCATAGGTCAGCAGCTACATCTGCTGAGAGCCAACTTGGCTGTGCCTGAACATGCTCCCATAGTGGCAGTAAATCCACTGCTCCAGCAGGGAGTGTGCTGTCCACAGCCAAACATAGTAGGCAATGGGGTTGTGGCCTTGTGCATTACCATGAAAGGAGCACATCCAGCAGACATCTGTCACCTTCAGATAGTAGCACAATATCTGACCTTGGGCATGGAGGTGCCAGTGCAACTCAAGGCAGAGCTAGAGATTGTGGTCGGGGGTGGAGAAGATAAACTCTCAGCTCTACCATGCACAGCTCACAGTTATCCAACATGCAGACACATAGGGCTAGCACTGAGCTTGGCTGTGTTCATGTAGATACTCACACATCAATGTCACATTGAGGGCAACTACAGACACACAGACCATTTACATGGCCCATCTTGCCTACTTCCCTTGCTTACTCACACACACACACACACACACACACACACACACACACACACACACACACGCATGCACGCACGCACACACACACACACACACACACACACACACACACACACTCACCAGGCTTTTGTGTCAGTCTAGGTCTCCTGCACCCCACACAACACCCTTTGCAAGTGAAGATAAATGTGCCACATCCCTGTTGTCTACCTTTTGGGTTCTGAGATGCTAAAGCTATGTGTATAATGCATAGGATGACTATCAATATTAATATGATGTTTTTACCTCTGTTTGTACAGTTCAACTGATAACTGTACCTGTCATTTAGATTGCACATAGCCATTTAGACAGTTGCTACCATAATGGTTTATCTGCTGTATAGTGGATGCTTTTGTAAGGGCTTTGAACTCAGACAATTACACATGTCTCATTAATATATCTAACTTTCTCATTAAGGATTGTTTAGTGCAAATATATGGGTGCACATCCAAAGTTAACCCATCAGATTCAGAGCTCAGGAATGTGTGTCAACAATGAAGACAAATTTCATAAGAATGGTAATAGAATATGATGTTCCTTTTTGCATGTACATCACCACAGGTTCTCATAGGATGTGAAAAGGCTGTGTTTAGAAGCATAGCCATTATGTCACAATATATTATTCAAAGGCAGATATAATGCATGGCCAATGTTTGTCTAGCATTGACCACCCATGTCCAGGAGAGAGGCACCAGTGATCCATGCCAGATAACATTTTCACATCAAGCCATCAAGCCTTCCCTTCAACAGAGTAATGGAGGTGCTCTGCTTGATATGGATTTGAAGACTATTGGAGAGGACTGACAACCTTTGAGAGCTGTATTTGTCTCTACAGCATGTCCTATGTATGTCATAGTGTACACTGACACCCCTGGAGCAGCTAACTGGTATCCCACATTACTTACACATGTGCAGCATTGTCATCCCATTTTGGCCACAGTTAGCACTGTAAGGCGTACATAATCTGCCTTGATGCTATCTATATGATACTGCACACAGTGACAGCTACATCAGTCTGCCCACAGAAAACAGGTATAGGAGACCCACTGATGTTTTATTATTCAGACATGTCTGAGGTCTGTCCAGTTGGTGCAGCTGTCTGGTACAATACATATCAAGGGAAGGATTATATTCATTAATATATCCAATGAGGGATGGGTATTGGGGGATGCTAACATATATTGATGTAATCCATTGCTAATTAGCTGTAGGATGTATTCTCTTTGCCTCCCCACAGTAGATCCAGGTTGCAGTTGACATATGTGCTAAGGTCTGTCAATACAGATGTGTGGAATAGGGTACTCATAGTTATTTATAATAAGCAGGTACATTTATTATTACTACAGGGTATGCCAATTCATTCCTGTGCAGTTTATGCAACAGCCATGGCTTTGTCAGCAGTCAGTAGTGCCAAAGACCCTCTGTTATTTTCAGGACTTTGGAGACGTATAGTCAAACATGAGGGGCTACAGCACTGACATGTCTGTTACCACAGAGGTGATATGTCTGCTGCTTGAGGTGAAGTCTCACACTGTGGTTGAATGTTGTTGGTCTGTGATCCTATATGCAAACAATCTGATAACATAGGATTTAATATTCAGCTTGGTTAGTTTCCTACTGAGGACAAATGTTGGATTGTAATGAAGGTCTTGGCCAAGTTATAATAGGATGTGTGCAGAGCTCTGATGTTTTCTACACCTATGGTCAGAGTTTTGAATCCCAGCAAGTCATGTAGCCACAAGATACCCTTGGGAACACCTAACTGGAGCATATCTAATGTTTAGAGGTCACCTATTTGCCTGTGTCTGAGATGCTTGCAAATTGCATCAATTGCCTTATGACAGAGGTTGCATAAAGTTATGGTTCTATAATTACACTTGTACTTTGCTAGTCTTCCCTTGTGTGGTTGGAAAATTGTCATATATTCCATTTATTGTGACAACATCAGTATTCAGACTGTGGCTGAATATGGTGCCCAGGGTTGTAGCTCACTCATGAAGCACATGAAGAACACAGACCAGAATGTCATCTGGTCCCATGGTGACTGTGCTCTTAGTCTTGAAGAGGGCAGTGTTAACTTTGTCATTGTAGATACCACAACGCAAAGGTGATGTTGCACACATGGGTTGTACTAGATGTGGTAGTGGCAGGGAGGACAGTGTTCAGCCAATCGTGTCTGCTAGCAGTTTTGGAAGATTCACTGGGTCATTGTGTGAGTTACCATACACAATATGATCCAAATAAATCTGAGTTAGATCAGTTTACAGATATACATGAGGAAAGCCCTTCTGATTATCCCTGGATACATTGTTGTGTAAAGTCTTAGCATGGTTGCTCTGTGTGGGTACTTGAAGGTGTTGTATTTGCATGTTTATGCTGTGGTGAGTGGCCTTCCACTCCTGGTTTCTCAATGTTGTATTTGTAAACAACACTTCTTTCAATTACTGTATAATGTAGTTATGACAGGCATACACCGGTATGGTTTGCATTTTCTGTAGGATCTTTGTTTCAGCCTGTTAGGCACAGCTGTGTGTATACATTTGTGTAGATGTGTAGACAGGGAATCAGGGAGTAAGGTACTATAGCTGGCAATGACCTTTGTGAAACTGTGTCTCTGAAGTATTTTAGACCATTCCTTAGAAGTGTGTAGTTACATTGGATGATGATTGTAAACCTGACTCCTCCTTTGGGGAGTTCAGTAGCTATATCTACTTCAAAACATAGTGCCTTATGGTTGGATTAATAGTGTAGGCACTACACGTGTGCCATAAAATTGTTCACTCATATTGTTGAGGTACACTCTGGAATATGACATAACCATGTGCTGTGTTGCACACATTCTTCCATGGTATTTCAGTTCAAAAACTCCAGTTAATATTATGCAGGTGACATTGTTGTCCTATAATTATCATGATCAGTGGATGTATACTTTCTCTCACCCCTGCCAGGGTAGTTCTGCTCTACTTTAATTGTTCCATGTATCAATATATAGGCTGTGTGGCCTTTTGTATTCATGGATTGTGTTCTGTTAATGGCAATAACATGAAGGGGCTTCCTATCCACAATAGGTTGGACATAGAATAACTCCATGTAGATATATTCTCTAAACATTCTTGAGGCATACTAATCTTCAGTGTAAATAGATAGAACACCTCCTGTGGTACACACAACCTCCATTTGCTTTGTGGATGTGTGGAAGACATTGTAGCCTTGCAAGGGTAAAGTATATACTGTAGCCTTGAAGCAGGTTTCTGTGACTGCACAGACATCAACATCTTCACTGTGAAGAGTGCTTACAGAGTATGGTTTAAGATGTGAACTCTTAGGGTTTAGCTGCATGGTCCTTACTTTGTTGGAGTTGTACATTTTCACATTGGCTATTCTGCTTTTGTGAGTTTGCCTACTAAAGGGGTTATGGTGCAGTAAAGTAGCTTATATCTGGCAAAGCAGTGTGCTCTATCCACCATGTCATCCCACACTGACAGGTACTGCATCACCGTACTATGACACCAGAAACTTAGGCAAGTACACTGAATCTGTTGTTCTTTACATAGTGGTTTCATCTTAGGTGAGAGTATAATGCTTCTCAAGCATATGGACGTACCTGGTGGGGACCCATTTTTAAACAGCTCAGCCATGTATGTGTTCATACATTTCACACAGCCATATCTCAAGTTGTGCATACCAAGATGAAGTATGTAGGAATAAGGGTGGGACTTGTTGAGAGACTTGATTTCATGTGTGCTGTGATGACAATGTCTGCCACACAGCTGACAGTAAACATATCCTTGTTTAAGCTGATGAGTGGGACATCTGTACATCTCACTATAAACCTTTGGGATGCATACCCATTGCCTTGAGTACTTCTATGGTGAGACAGTGGAGATGATATGTCTGATGTGTATTGTCTGCTTGTAGTCTGATTGTGTTTACGATGTGTCTGCTGTTTAGGCTGGTTAGTGGGAAATATCTCTGCACATGATGGTTTATGTTGGGTGCATATTATGAGTAGTAGTCAAGGTGTGTGAACAGACAACCTTTCTAGTGTTACCCATCTGGAAGCTAGAGAGCACTGATTCCAGATCCCTACTATACGCTGATCTCTCAAAATTTGTAATTCGGTGATGTAGGGGATGCAGGCTATTCAGTGCACATGAGGCATTACCTGCACTGAGTCAGGAGCTCATGCCAACTATGCTATCAGGGGAAACAGAGGGGAAATTATAGTTGATAATGGTAGGTTTGAACCTGGTATCTGCACAGAGAATGCAAATAGGAGGTGTACAGTATATGTGATGTGACTGCCATTTTCAGGTGACTAACCTACAAGATGTACATTATGATGTCTTCATAAGGTGGATCAATACCTCTGCTGTTGATAGGTAAGTAGGTAAATTGCTGCTTGGTATGCAACAGGGGTTCTGACAGCTAGATCTACTCTGCTACATAGCAGCTGATAATATTTAAAAGCAAGTGTATTGACGTTTCTGCAGGTATGAGGGCAAAGCTTTACAGCCACTGCACACAATCCAGAGCAGGTAATACAAAGGCACACTGTTAATGCCCAAACTGAGTCTAGACACAGTAACCATCAATTAGACACTCCTACTGTATACTCATGTCACAATTTTACAGATGGAGTTTCTCAAAACAGAGATGTCATCTTCTTCTACCAATTCTTTTGGACAGTACCATTAAGGCTTACCACTACAGATGTTCTGCTTCCATTTCTAACACCCCTCTGCATCTTGCTCTGTCACAATAACCACCTGCATGTCCTCTGTCACCTATCCATATTACTTATCTTAGGCCTCCCTATTTTCCTTTTGTCTAGCAGCTCCATCCTTAGCATTCTTTCTCCAATATACCCAGCATCACTCCTCAGCACATGTCCAAACCAGCACAATCCCACAACTCTGTTTTCATCTCTAAACCGTACAACCTGAGCTGACACTGTAATATATTCTTAATACTCCTGTCTGTCCTCAACCCACAAAATGCAAACCATAACATCTGGTACTCTGCCAACACCTGTTATGACTCCTGCATTTTTGTCAGTGGTACCATCTGCGACGCATATGACATAGCTGGTCTCACTACCATCTTGTAGACCATACATGTCAGTGTTATTGAAACTCGTCTGTCAAAGATCACTCCTGACATGCTTCTCCACACACTCCACCCTGCATGCTGTCTCTTCTGCACATTGTCATTCCTCTGAACTGTTGATCCAGAGTATTTCACATCATATGCCTTTGCCAGCTGTACTCCCTGCATTCTAACCATTCCTCTATCCTCATCTCATTCACTCACTCACATATATTCTGTCTTAGACCTGGTGACCATTATTCCACTCCTCTGTAACGCATATCTCCACCTACCCAGTGTCTCATACAACTGTACTCTACTCACAATACAGATCACAATATCATCCACAAAAACATAGTCCACAGGGACATCTATGTGATCTAATGAATCAACCTGGCCACCACCATTGCAAATAGATGTCATGATGTTTGTATACACAATAACAGTAATGTCACTGTTGCCTGTCTTATATAGGATGGGGTGACATCTACTCATATGTCAGGCCAGTGTGTGACCATCACTTGTGATATGTACATATCTAATAATGTCATATAGCTGGTGACATCAACAATGTCTGTTGAAAATAAAAGGATAGTGTCCCTTAGGCTGCTGTAAAATGCTCAGTGTAATGTCCATTAACAGCTCAAACTCATACAAACGCACTTGACTGCAGTGAGAACAGAACCCATACATATGTAAAAGTTTATGAACTACAGATCAAAGTATGTATCACACACACACACACACACACACACACACACACACACACACACACACACACACACACACACACACACCACAACACAAGTCTGATTTCAGAACAATTGCAGGTGATCTTATGGTAGATGACATCAGCAGCCCATGTGGAGGACAAGACGTTGCAGGCCTGCGAAGTGTGGGTGTTTTGTTATCATTAAAAGAGATAATAACAGAGAAACAATTTTTTTATCAGAAATGCCATTCTATAGTCTAGTATATAAACTATCCTTTTTGTATACAGAATGTGACGGCAGTGCCCTGGACCAGCAATCAAGGGGCCTCAATCCTCACCACTAAAAGCCAATTAGTATGTGAAGTGGATCCCACCAGTGCCACCACAATGTGACAGCCATGCCCTGGCCCAGCAATCAAGGAGCCTCAATCCTCACCACTAACACCCGGGAGGGTGTCTCATATAAGAGGAAAGGATAACAAATACACCCAGTAAAGTACAATTTCCCTTAAGTGCACACAGAGATCACAGTCAGTCTGTGGCTGGTTGCTTCCTTGCTCCCCAGGTCACCAATAAGACACCCCACTGGCACAGCTATAGGGTCCAGATCTCAGCCTAGCTGTCAAGCTAACCTCCAGTACCCTCTCTGTCCAACCAGTGCTTCATGTCCCTGCCCAGGTAGCTAACACACCACACACACTTTGAGATAAGTATTTATACAACTTCACAGACACTCCTGGGAAAGGCTGAGACAGATTCTCCAGCTGTGCCCCTTTACCTAGATTATACGGTAGTAATCACTACCACCACCAGCTAATACTTATCAGCTACTCAAAGGCCCTTAAAAGGGTGTCCAATTATTACTGTGCAATATTATTATCCAATAGTAGTGTAATTAAATAATCTTAAGGCATTGGAAGGGCTTATTACAGGATCAGTTATAAGCATGCAATGTACTCTAGAGATTAATTTATCTCTACATAAACCAGCCACAGTTGAGAAGGGTTTAAAATATTTAAAAATAAATACTGGAAACACAAGACAATACTACTACACCACAGTGCTATCCAAGAGTTCAGAGATCACACAGAAACTTAAAATAAATCAGTAACAGAAAAACACTTGAGTCTAATCTTTACAGTCCTAGCTATTTCTACAAGAAAGCATACTTCTAAGATACTACTTACATAAAGAGAGCATAAGGCAGTGCTGAGGGTTGGATATCAAGATCAAAATGCTTACAGTCTCTCTCTGAACAATAGTTTTTAAACTCACTAACAAACATCTCTGCTGGGCCCTCCCAGATAACATAATTTTGACAATTAGGTTTTCCCAGTATACACATTGCATCATTTTGACACTTAGTCTGGAGATCCCAGGCCAACAGGCTACATTATTTAGCAAGCTAACACCTGCTCAGGAAACTACAACAATAAAAGACATTTCACAAGTTTCTCTGTTCACCTGTGAGAGAGGGAAGCTTTAAGCAGCCTATCTGTCCCTGGAGGAGTGGTTTCAGCCCAGAAATTAGTAGTTTATTGGCCATTTTGGGGTAATTTCTATCTCTTTCATTTCCCTGCTATAAAAAATGCATTTGCCCGGCTTTGCACACCAGGCAGCATCGGTTAGCTAGGGTATAACTATTCCCGGTTCCACAAAGGTTCCTCTTCAATTTTTCCCTTTGAACTAGACAAATTTTCAACTTAAGCACTCAAGCCATTTGTTTCTCAGCCCAGCACTTGCTCAAAACTCATAGCAAGCACTTATAAACCCTAGCACTAGACCCCCCCCCTATACTGCACAGAAAGACAAGGCTCTCTATTCCACCTTACCAGCCATTCAGTAAAACAGTTCACTGTACTTATCCAGGCATGTTCAAAGGGCAGTTTCCGGTGCACTCTCCAGTCCAACTGGTGAATCTGTGCATTGTGAGGCAATGTTACAACTACCTCATGTACACAGACAACCCACTCCTCTTACCACCAAACACTAATACATGCAAGAGATGCAATTATACAGCCAAACTGGAGGCTAAGGTCTCTCAACCCAAGACTGGATTAGACAGTCAAGAGGAGAAGGGAAATACTGGCATCACCCCACCAGTCTCACATATACCCATTAAACCAGCACCTGCAAAAAACACACATAAATACACAAAAACATACTCGGAGGCTTTAAATAAAAATCTGTAAAAGCAACAGAGACCTCCAAAGCAGACATCCAAGCAACCTCCACCCCCACAACACAAACCATGAAACATAAACTTCACAAAACCAGTGTGTCATGCAACCACAGCCCTTAAGGCAAATAACATATCCAACATACTAGTAATAGATGACTCTATAGTCAGGCACATTGATGTCCCACTCACTAAGCTGAATAAGGAGAAGGTTACTGTTAGCTGCCTGTTAGGTGCCAGGATCGGCCACAAACACAAGCACTCAGGTCACTCCAGAACAAGTACAAATACAACTCTGTCATTGCCCATGTTGGTGTGAATGACCTGAGCTGTACCTCCCTGGACTACATGAAAAGAGACATGGAAGAGCTCTCTGATCATGTAACCCAGCCCGGTATGACCTTGGCCCTGAGTAGCATCCTACCCTCACCAAGAATGATACCATGGTATAAAGAAAAAATGATCAATTTAAATAACTGGCTAAGTTTCTGGTGTCATTCAAAGAGGATCCAGTGTCTGTCCACCTGGGATGACATGCTCGATAAATCACGCTGCTTCGCTAGACATGGCTTGCACCTGTCACCCTTAGGCTTTCGAATACTGGCCAAGGCTCTTGCCACCCCCATAGTGCCTTTTTTAGGCAAGGCTCAAAAGACAAACCCACCACCATAAATAGCACAAGTAACAAAAATCTGAGGGTAATGCTAGTCAATGCCAGAAGTTTAAACCTCAAAATGCACACACTCAAGGCACTCCTCAGTATGGAGAAAAATGATATATGTGCAGTAACCGAAACCTGATTTAAGGCTCCAGAGAGCACCCCAGCACTAACAGGCTACAACTCATACCATACATTTCGACCATAGAACCCAGACCGAAATACAAAAGGCAGGGGAGTATCCATTTTCATCAAGGATACCCACACCTCCAGGTTAGTGGCACAACACAATGCTTCAGAGATCATCCACGTGCAACTAACAATGGGCAAAACTGCAATTCCAATTGTAGCTTGCTACAGATTACCCACCATGTCCCAGGACCCCCTTTCCGCATTTCTGGAAACCCTAGGAAACATAAAGGTCCTACCAAACACCCTAATATTGGGTGATTTCAATTACCCAAACATTAACTGGGAGAACTACTCAAGTACTAACTCCCTCGCCCAACATTTCCTAGAATTTATAAACTAAAATTCCCTAGATCAACTGGTCAACACTCCCACCAGAGGTGACAACATATTGGACCTGGTCATCACCAACATGGGCGACCAGTGTACCACACCAGATACCAACCCCTCACTGGATAGATTTGACACTTTGGATATCCACATTCCGCCCCCACCCCTGGACAAGGAAACCACCATGAAAAACCTTTCAAAAGCAAACTTCACATTACTTAAGACCAAGGTGGAAAGTTTCAAAGCCTCCATGCTAAAAGATAATGCTGTCCAAGCTTCAAAATCCTTTACGAATGCATTCCATGGGCACCTACAAGAATGCATGGACCGTGCTATCCCAAGCAAAACCAAGACTCACTCCTCCAAGAAAAGGAAACCAGTCTGGTGGACCCCTGCCATAAACAAGCTATACAATAGAAGGAGGAAACTAGTACAGAAATCCCTAGAAGGGAAGACATCCCTGATCAGTATCAGCAAGAAACTACGATCCCTCATAAAATCATCCAAGGTGAGCTTCGAATGAAAATTTGCCAAGGACTCCAAAGATAACCACAAGGCATTCTTTAACTATGTCAAGAATCTAAGTGGCAATGCTCAGATCTGCTTGGAGTTGGTGCAGAATGGCACAAAATACAATAAACCAATTGTTATTGCCAACATCCTGGCAAACAGGTTCAGTGCAAACTTCACCCCCTCTCACCAACAAAAGGGCCCATAACCATACCAGAAGAATGTAGAGACCCTGAAATCACAGACATTGAGGTTAAAACAGCCCTCTCCAAAGCCAAAAACACAGCATCAGTGGGACTGGACGGTGTCCCAGGCTGCATCCTACACGAGTTCAAAGATGAACTAACCTCTCACCTATACACACTGTTCAAACTCAGCCTCTCCACAGACTACGTACCCATAGAGTGGCACACAGCAACGGTTATTCCGCTTCACAAAGGTGGAGCCACAGCAGACCCTGGGAACTATCACCCTATAAGCCTGACTTGCTTGGTCTGCAAGGCTATGGAGCACATCATCATGGAACTCATTAACAGAGACATTGGGAACCTCCATACACTGGACACTACCCAGTTTGGCTTTGTTAAGGGCAGATCATGCCTCCTAAACCTGGTGGACTTCCTTGAGACAGTTACCAACACTATAGATGAGGGAAAGATGGTACAAACAGCCAAGCTAGACCTCACAAAGGCCTTTGACACCATTGGTATTATAGACAAGCTCACCAACCTGAACATAAACCCATATGTCACAAGATGGGTTGCCAACTGGCTCACAGACAGATCCCACATGGTGAGAGTTGTTGGAACTAGGTCTGACTCTAAACCGGTTACACGTGGCTTTCCCCAGGGCTCAGTCCTAGGACCTCTCCTGCTTGGCATATACTTCTCAGAGGTACAGGCATGCACAGGAGGACTATGGCTGACAAAGTTCGCAGACAACTGCAAACTAGGGGCTATAATTGATTCTCTGGCTGACACAGACATCCTCCAAAAGGGTCTCATTGAGACAGATACCTGGTGTCATAATCATGGCCTCAAGCTAAATTCCAAAAAATGCATAGTCATCCCCTTTGGAAAAAACAAAGTACCCACAAACTATCACATAGGTGGTAGTCCCCTAAATACATAAAACGTAAAAAGGGATCTGAGGACCCAAGTAGATAGTAATTTCTCCTTTGATAATCACATTGCCAAAGTGGTTAGGAAATCCTTCTATGTGGCCCACCTAATCACAAAAGGGTTTGCATCCAGATGAAAAGAGGTCATTGTGCCCCACTACTCATCACTCATCGGACCCATCATACAGTACAACGCCCCATTTGGGATGTACCTTACAAGACTACTGCAACAGCTGGAAAGACCACAGAAGTACCTCACCAAGAGGATCACTGGCCTCAAACAGATGCCCTATGCAGCTCAACTGAAGAAACTCCAGCTGTACTCGGTTGCATGCCGCCTACTCAGAGGTGATCTCTGCCTGACATACAAGGCCATGTTCAACCCAGAATTGATGGACATGCTCGACCTAAAGAAAACCTTATCCCCTCGAGCCACATGTTCTAGGGATCTAAACCTCACCACAACAATAAATAGGACGTGCTGTAGGGATAGATTCCTGTCCCAGAGACTTCCCATGCTTTGGAACAAGATTCCAATCTACATTAGGCATAGCTCCTCTCTAACACTCTTCAAGAGAAACCTTGATGAGTGGATGGGAAACAGAAAGTTTACCCCGAGGATCACTTCAATGGTTCTGCTGGACAGAGGCACAGGGAACTAATCTACCGAGGTGGCGAAAGCCAACACATTCTGGCTAGGCTTATAAATGCCTTCAGGCAGATAGCCTAGTACCTACCTCTGAACCTATGAACATGTACACTCTAGTAATTATTCCCTAAGTTAAAACAACAGAAAGAATGTGATAGCTCAGACCAAATTACTCCAAGCTCTACAGAGCAAAGAACCTACAAGACATAATTTTAATTTCAAAGAACATTTGAAATGCTTGGCTTAGTTTTCCTTACAACAGATAGCAATGTTGCTACAATCTTGAGGTTCACATTTTACAGGGTTTTCTTTCATTTAAGAAACAAGGCTTTATTTTACATTTATATTTACAAATGCCAGAATTATGTATTAAATTCTATTTGGCTAGGCTGGCAGCCTTCACCCATCTTCCCCAATCATCACACAGTAAACATTCTAAACTATTTAATAACTGGCAGTGATTTAGAATGCAGTTCACTGTCTTTTACTTATGTAACTTGTATTCATTGACGTCTTAGTATATGATTCAAAATATTATAACTATTTACTTTTAGACAGGAAGAAGTAACTTGGACAGTTCTTAGAATTTTACAACTCCTGCAGCATCACAAAAGTGCTCATGATTCTTATTGCTGCTTCAAGCCGGTCCTTAAAACAAGGGCTTGAAAATGAACAGTTTACTAGCTACAATTCACACAAAAACATTCATGAGTGAATCCAAGCCACCTCTGCTTTATACATCAATCCCTCAAACCCTTCCAAACCACTAAAAAAAAAAAACATTTCAAAGTATGTTGTATTTATAGAAATAACATTTAATGATTCAGTAAGCACTATTTGTGTGAGATGTTTAATATAAAGCAGACTGTCATTTTTTTAAAGGAGACACCACAGGATTCAATAAACTCCATGTAGGCTCCATGTTGAGCTTACACGGAGTGTATCCATGTACACAGCCACAATCTGTTCTCGGCAGCGTGCCATGCATATTAATGGTACACAGCTCCCTTAAGTGAGGTTTTCTGGCTTGTGCACGTCATGAGAGCTGTGAAACCTTGGTAACCAAAACAGAGATCAACTCTATGTACACCAGAGTTAAGATGAACCCCCCCTGCCACCCAAGGCTCAGTAGTCATTGGCAGTCATGCCAACCATACCTCTCAAATGTCCAGATTATCACAGAATGCCCAGATGTTGAACTTACATCTTTGGTCCATGTCCCATAAAATTGTAGTTTGCTGACAAATCACTGGCAAATCATTAAGGACTGTCATAATGGCAGACATTTGTTTCTCAGACTTCGTATCAATCAGAAAATTCACAGTAATACAAAACCTGTTATTCTATCAACATTTTAAGTTTGCAAAAGCAATATTTAAAAAGTGTCCATATGTTTGCGTCTTTGTCTTGATGTTCTGCTGTAACAGAGGGCTTTACTGTTTTTTTGCTTTAATTTTTTTTTTAATGATTCCCATGTTTGCACAATGTGCCACAACATGCAAACAGCGTAAGTCATTCTCACCTCAAGGCGGTGGACCGCCCACATAGCAGACACGTCCCAGACAGCTAAAAATAGAAACCGGATGCAATTAATTAATACGTTTAAGGATTGCACAAACATGCTAAGCAACACTGCAGTAGGTTACCAATGTGAAGTTAGCTGGGAATTCTAGTGTAGGGCCTAACATGTAACTAATCATCTGGCAATAGGTGTTAAGTGTTGATCTTGAGTGCAAAAGGTGCATAAATTATAAACATACATAATAGCTTGTCAGCCCTCTCATGTATCATTATCATATCAGTGATAACCTCAACTGCTACATCTGAGTTTGAATGTGATGTGAAGTTGACGAACATTACAAATGCATGGAATAGGCTGCAGCAGAACCATAGGCCACAGCTGTGTTATCTATACACTTACAGCTGTTGCCAGTGGAAGAGTTAAAACAACACCTGTGTATGTTGCACTTAAATAATATGTACTACAATGACAGCACAGTAAAACAAAAGCAACACAACATGTGCTAGAACCCTGGACCATGTACACTATAATCCCACACTTATCAGCTGGTGCCACAGACTCACAATGACAGTATGCATCATATTGTTTGGATAGGTATATGTTGCAAGAATCAGGAATGAGTAGTTCAGCAAATCTGTGTTTCTTTCTTACAAAAAGTAACAATACTGGCTAAGATTATACCTCTCAACCTTTTGGAGCACGCAATCTGGACAAAGCTGTAAATAATAGGGGAACAAAGGCCTAAAAATAGGGACACTTTTAAATACTACTCTTACAAGGGCATACTGAGCATAGCTATGACTGTCTGCAAACATATCAGCTAGTAGTTCCCCCTCTGACAATTTATTGCTCTGTGGTTGTGGTAAGCTTGGCTTTCTTGGGGGATCAATGACTTTTCCCTGAGCTGTTTCTGCTGCAGCAGTTTCCACAACATAATGTTGTTCATCATGCGTGTACAGTCATACCTCAATGGGTGGCCTAGGCAAGAGTGCAACTCAGTGCTCTTCCCTCTACCCCCCCCAACAAATGATGTCCCCATCCTGACATACCTAGACCGTCCACAGAACTGGACAAACAATCCTGTCATAGCAGCACCCTATGTGGCAGACATCTTGACCTATGCCTATGGCAATCTATGTGAGCATGGCTCATACAGAGAGCATTGGGTCACATGCTTGTGGATTACACAGCATTGCATGACAACATATATGTATGCAGGAGGAGAACAGTGTTGCCATCAGGATTACAACATGCATCTTAATAGTAAAGGTTGAAACATGAACCTAATTACAGTGTTTTTTGTGTGTGTGTGTGTGTGTGTGTGTGTGTGTGTGTGTGTGTGTGTGTGTGTATGTGTGTGTGAGTGTGTACTTCTTAAGCATTTCATGATTAATGACTGATGTACAGAGCATTCAGAAACCCATAAATGACCCTGTAGGAGATACCCCATATCACACATATTTCTCAGTTTGACTGTGTGGCACATATAGGAGTTGTGTCAAATGACATGGGTTGCCTGCACACATGTTCAGTATGATACCCTTGCCAATAAACATGACATTGCAACTGATGCACTGTTAAAATTAATGGGTGATGTTGACATTACCCTATTTTCAAGCTGTTGTTGTCATGTGTATGGGATTGTGATGTATGGTGCTTATATCTGCAGGTTCCTGTGCTACAGGTTAGAACAGTGGCTTACTTGTTGCTGTGAAGATTGGGAAAAGATGGGCAAAGGCTGCCAGCCTAGACAAATAGAATTTGATACATAATTCTATCATTTGTATATATAAATGTAAAATACAGGCTTGCGTTCTTAAATTAAAGAAAACATTATAAAATGTGAACTTCAACATTGTTGCAACATTGCCATCTGCTGTAAGGAAAGCTAAGCCAAGTATTTCAAATGTCCTTTGAAGTTAAAATGATCTAAATAGTGGTGCCGAAGTGGCTGGCTGAACACATTATGTCTAGTATCTTAACTTAAGGAATAATTGCCAGAGTGTACATGTGAAATGTCTTTTATGGTTGTAGTTTCCTGAGCAGGTGTTAGATTGCTAAATAATGCAGTTTGTTGGCCTGGGATCTCCAGACTAAGTGTCAAAATGATGTAATGTGTATATTAGGAAAACCTAAGTGTCAAAATGATGTAATTTGGGAGGGCCTAGCAAAGATGTTTGTTAGTGAGTTTAAA
Organism: Protopterus annectens; assembly: GCF_019279795.1. NCBI lineage: Eukaryota > Metazoa > Chordata > Ceratodontiformes > Protopteridae > Protopterus > Protopterus annectens. Next base: position 895,070,729 of record NC_056735.1, read on the forward strand.
AACTGTTGTAGAGTGAGAGACTGTGAGCATTTTGATCTTGATATCCCACTATATCAGCACTCTGCTTGTTGTCTTATGTAAGTAGTGTCTTAGAAGTATGTTTTATTGTAGTAATAGCTAGGAACTTAGAAGAAAGTTAGACAAGTGTTTTTCTGTTATACCAGAACTTTCCTACTGTATTGTTTTAAATTTCTGTGTGATCTCTGAACTCTTAGATATCACTGTGATGTAGTAGTATTTTCTTGTGTTTTTTTAATTATTTATTATTAAATATTTTTAAAACCTTTACCTGTGGCTGGTTTGTGTAGAGATAAGTAAGCTCTAGAGTACATTGCATATTTACTGTTTATTGTAATAAGCCACTCTAATAAGCCTTAGACTGAATAGTCACATTACCAATTGGATAATAATATTGCACAGTAATAATTGGGCACCTTTTTAAGGGCCTATGGGTAACTGATAAGTATTAGCTAGTGGTGGCAGAAATTACTGCCATATAGTCTGGGTAAAAGAGCATGGCTAGAGAATCTGTGTCAGCCTTTCCCTGGAGTGTCTGTGAAGTTGTATAAATATTTATCTCAAAGTGTGTGTGGTGTGTCAGCTACCTGGGCAGGGACACAAAGCACTGGTGGGACAGAGAGGGTACTGGAGGTTAACTTGCCAGCTAGGCTGAGATCTGGACCCTATAGCTGTGCCACTGGAGTGTCTTATTGGGGACCTGGAGAGCAAGGGAGCAACCAGCCCCAGCCCCAGACTGACTGTGATCTCTGTGTGCACTTAAGGGAAATTGTACTTTACTGTGTGTATTTGTTATCCTTTCCTCTTATATGAGATGCCCTCCCTGGTGTTAGTGGTGAGGACTGAGGCTACTTGATTGCTGGGCCAGGGCACTGCCATCACAGTTGCTATCTACATAAATATTACTGTCAAATATTTTTGTCCCATGGCATGTTAGATCACATCATCCAAACACTTTTTGAAAGCCCTGGATGCTGACACTTATGACATATCAACTTAGTCACACAGTAGTTTGGAAAACATTCCTTTACCTAAGACACTAGGTTCATCACTTATGTTATGTTTCACCAGGATGGGTTTTCCTGGATTATGCTTTGGTCCCGAATCCAACCTGACAGAGGTCACACAGTACCTGCACTGTGTCCCTGGTCAACAAAGTGTACTCCTTCTATGCCTATGCCTCTTTCCATCAGAAGCAACAGCACTGGCTTCACCTTGTAGCAAAGACCAAATTAATAAAGCAACATGTAGTAACACTCTGTTTCTCTGTACTTTGGGTGCACTCTACTAGGTTTTATCTCCAAGCAAACAAGCAGAATGAGACTACTTGTCTGCTGTATACTGTGTGCACTTGCTCCACAAGATTGGTTGATTAGCACACAATTCAGGTGCTTATGCTGTAATTATCATCTTTGAAGCCCAGACTAACAAATATGCAAACCATTACTAATGTACTCCACTATAAAAAGGCAATCATGTAGCCTGCCAAACTGCTGTTGAGCACAGTTACTGACTTTGGAAACTGAGCAAGCTTTGTTATTCCACATTAGTCAAGACAGGATTCTTTCACCTAACCAGGTATGTTGCAATTATGCAGCTATGAAATACATATGCAGGAATGTTGTTAAGAACATTTTGTTTGCTGTGAAGCTTTAACACTGTGATATGTATTCAGGAAGGAGATGTGTAATAGAGGTCTGACCTTCTTTTCCAAGCCCTGTCAGAGGTGCACAGGAATGTGAGTACCTCAAAAGAGACTGTTTTATGTTACACTTGTACTCATGGGACCTGAAAAGGCACTTTGTTAGCACTTGCAGCATTTACAGCTTGTATGTTTAGCACAATGTTTATGTAGCCTGTGATATAGTATGTGTCTGGGGGGGACTATGAGGAGTTATTACTATGGCGCACACTATGATGAGCTGTGAAATTGGGTGGTTAAGCATTGTAGAGATTTCTATATCACAAGCAGGTGTATGTAGTCCTGGATACAATCTTTGTTTTGTATTCCACACTAATGTGATTGCTGCACATATCCAGATCTGCACAAGTTTATCGAGGGGGAGATACCAAAAGTCTGTGTTTAATGCTGTATATGTAAACACCTATGTTCTATTTATGTCATACACATATGCATTTTTTGTATGTGTGTGTTTTAGGATAGTATGCCTGTAAGAAGACGACCATCCTTCTCTGATGCAAAGAACAATTTAATAACTGAGGCTCTGCATCAACATTCTGCAATTCTTCTGAGCAGGGGACATAAAAACATGTCAAAGAGAACAGCTGTGTTGATTGAGATGGTGGATAATATCAGTGCAGTTGAACAGCACAATTGCACCTATGAGCAGGTGCACCACAGAGCCACTGACATGCTAATCATTGCACATAGGAGAACAGCTGCAGTGGCACATGACAGGCAGGTAAGGGAAGGGTCTGCTGCACTATCCCCCTCTTACTTCCACTGAAAAATTCCTGGCAAACGTAGTCACCCAGGACAGCTCACAATCAATACTATCACAATATGTTCTGAACATGGGTGCCACTCCTGCATCCCAAGAGGAGCTTCCAGTTATGGAGTGTTAGTTGTTCAATTTACAACTCTTGAATTCTGCAAGTCTGACCATAATTTCTATGCATATGTTTGTAGTGATTTGGGTAGGGGAAGGTAGGACAGATACAGTTATAACTGGATGCTGAGGTTGACAGCTAAATTAATGATGGAAGTATAGTTATATCAAATATAGATGGGGGACTGTGTTAACCACTTAGTTACTGTGAATATGATGATGTTGTCATTGCCCTTTTCATCACTTTTTTCAGGAACATCAGGAATTCCCAGACAGAGGCCTCCTGCAGATGGTAAGCATATCACCTTCCATGTCTGTAGTATACTTAAACTGATAAAACTTGGGTAATGTTCCCAAAGATGGGTAATGTATGTGCAGTTGCACTGTCTGTAATACTCTAATCAGATGATATATTAATATGGTATAGAAGCATAGTAGTACAGATATTGATATATTCTTGTGTGTATCCCTTTTTTCACAGGCGATCATGGACATGGTGATGTGCCACCTGATGTCAGTGTCTCATCAGACTCTGATAATAGTGGCCAAAATGAGGCACAGCTGGGGGTTGCAGGGACTTAATCTGACACAAACGGTGACATGCAGTCTCCCTCACATATTCCCAAACCACAGTGAGTACACCTATACATCCCCAGTCCACTGAGACCACAGATATTGGAATGGCAGAGGGTGAGGAGACTGGCCAGGGAAGCATGGTTACTGTGGCTTCTGTACCTGCTGATTTCAGTCAAAGCCAAGGTATTGCTGAGGTGTCATGAAGGAGGATTGACAGGGGGGCTCAGACAAAGCTTACTGTCTGCCCTCCGCCTGATGCAGGTGTCTCTTCACGTGTAACCCAACGTATGTTTAGGGCCATCATGGAGGCACAGGCATGTTCCAAAGAGAATAACAGACAGATCCTCAGGGATCTAGATGTGGCACAGTCTGACATCTGTGACTGTCTCCACCAAGTCTTTGATTCCCTGCAGCAGATGAATGATACAATGGAGTTGAGTGTCTCTTGAGGGAGCAGGAAATAGCCTTCATGGAATGCTTATTGTCTGTGCAAGAACATCAGATGGGCATGGAACATCAGCCTTGTGGTCATCAGTCAGCAACTACATCTGCTGAGAGCCAGTGTTGCTGTGCCCAATCAAGTTCCCGTAGTGGCAGTACTTCCACTCACCAACAGGAAGTATGCTGCCCACACCTAGATGTAGCAGGCCATGGGATCATGGCCCTGGACATTCCCATGAAAGGAGCATGTCCAGCAGAACTTGGTCACCATCAGGTAGTAGCTCTGCATCTTACGCTGGGCATGGAGGTGTCAGAGCAAATCCTGGCAGAGCCAGTTCTCATGGCCAGGGTGACAATTATGAGCTGTCAACTCTACCATGCATGACTCACAGCTGCCCCAACATGTAGACATGTAGAGCTAGCACTGAGCTTGGCTGTGTTCATGCACACACTAACACAGCAATGTGACATTGAGGTCACTTACAGACACACACACACCATAGACATGTTCCATCTTTGCAAAATCCTTTCATGACTTTCACACACACACACACACACACACACACACACACACACACACACACACACACACACACACACACACACACACACACACACACCTTATGTGTCAGTCTAGGCCTCCTGCAACCCCCATGACCCCATGTGCAAGTGATGATAACTGTACCATATCCCAGATTTCTATTTTTTGGATTCTGGGATACTAAAGGTATGTTAGATTTGTCTAACTCAACTTGGGGCCCATTTTCAGTGGAAACCCGAGGAGAAAAGCTCCAATACATAGACACAATAAACTTTACAATCAAAAATGTAGCAGCAATCTGTTATACAAGAAAGTTTAACAACAGAATAACAATGTAAACAGATAATACATTTTTTTCAGTGCAGCAACTATATTTGCATATATACAAGGAAAGTTTTAACAAACAGTATTAATTTAGTAACTTTAGTGTATATCTATAGTAATGTAGTGCTTAGATGAGAGGGGAGGGAGAAAGGGAGGTATAGTAGAGTGGCACTCAGGTTGGGGCTTGGCAAGGGCAAGTTTTGAAGTTAAGTAGGTGAAGTTTGAGTTTTTCTTTAAAGTGTGATGGGTGGATGATGGAATGTATATCTAGAGGAAGTTTGTTCCAAGCATGGGCAGTAGAATGTTTATATAGGAGTTTGCCTAGAGTTCTTTTTGGGAGAGTAAATGTGTAGAAGTTGCTGGTTGGAGGTAAGGAGAGTCCGAGGTGGGCTATAGCTAGATATAAGTGAAGAGAGCAGGACAGGATGAAGGCTGATGAATAATACAGTGAAGCATCTGAAGTTGTGATAGTAGTAAAATTTGGGGGAATTCAAGGCATTGGAGTATGTTTAGGGCAAGGCAGTGATGTGAATTGTAAGGATAGTTTGTGACAAACCTAGCTATATTATGGTAGATTTGCTGGAGTTTGTTCAAGGTTGTAGTTTGAATGTTAGTGAGCAGTGGGGGTGCATATAGCAAGGAGGGTAGGAGTAGGGCTTGAGCAAGGAATGGTCTAGCACTTAAGGTCAGAATTTTTCTATTGCGATACAGTAAACCCCGTTTCTGGTGTGTCTTTTTTACACATTGGAGCAAGTGAGGATTGAATTTGAATTCATCAATGATGACTCCAAGGAGTTTTGTGTGAGCTTCGGGTTGGATTATAGTTTTATTTGAGGATTAAATAGGAAAGGTGGATTTGTGATGAGTGACAGACTGGGGAAGAAAGAGTAAGACTTTGGTCTTTTTGAGGTTGAGGAGGAGTAGATTATTGGACAGCCACTGTTCTGTGGATAGAAATGCATGTTGAGTTAGAGTGTGGAGTTCAGTGATATTCCAGGTAAAGTGAACGAAAAAAACCAAGAACCAAGTTAACATCCACAGGAACCTTGCCCAAGCAGTAGAAAGTTGCGTACACACAGGAACAGTTAACTTAACGCAATTTAATATAAGTGTACTAGCGTTTTCACCACAACCTCTGTCGCTGCTTCTTCAGAGATAAAAACAAAGAATCAAGGCAGTTACAAAAATTTAAAAAGAGGAATGCAGGAAATTATGTAAAATTGTAACAGCATCCTAAAACAATCACGCGAGGTTTCCACATCAATACCTCACATTTACCATTCAATTAAATATTCACTATCCAATGGAATTATATTAAATAGTTCAGTTACAGCTAAAAAAATATTTTTCTTACTAAAAAACTTTTAAAACCATAATGGATTGTTGACACACTTTCAATGTTTCCTACTAGCATGTGTTTAAATCAGGAAAAACGTACCTGGAAATTCAAAATGTATTGAAAATGTATAACTATCTGTTAGTTAATGAAAGACAAAACAAGATATAGGATCCTGGTAACTCTGACCCTAACATATAGTATAGTTACAGGAACTGGTATAGGTATTAAGTTAAGGTAAGTTAACTAACACATAAAAAGGGTTTACTACTAAGCCTAAAGGTAAAGTTACTGTATAAAAAGTACACTTGTATGCTAGACAGTAATATATCATATATAGGTAGCCATTTAAAAAGTTGTATGTATACTACCCTGAACAAGTGATACCTTCAATATCTATCTTAAGTAACTCCTAAGTTTCAAGACCGAAGAGATTTTACAATTTTCATTGAGTCCTGGATGGCAGAAGGCATCAAGCCTCAATTGCCATTCCAGTTCTCGGTTCTCAAGGATTAATGAGAAAGGCCCACCCCTTGTTTTTATTGGTACTTGATCTATAGCCATAAAACAAAAGCTCTGGCCTGGATTAGAATCAACATGTTTGGCGAGCGCATTTTCATGCTTTTTGTTTTTAATGGCATACATGTGTTCATAAACACGGTCACGGACTCGACGGTCTGTTTTGCCAATATAAAAAGCAGAACAGCAATCGCACTGGGCAACATAGATAATAGACCTGCTTTCACAGTTTAAAGGTAAATGAATGGAATATTTTCTATTCCTCATGACAAAAGTTTCACCCACTTTGATTTTGTTACACCAATTGCAAAATCCACAGGGGTACATGCCTTTCCTTTTGTTAAATGTGCAGGAAGTTAAGTCTCTTTGTAACATTTCTTTGAGATTACTTCCTCTTTTAAACACAAATGACGGAGACCAGCCTAATTTCTCCGCTAAAATTGAATTATTGGTTATAAAATGCCAATTTTTTCGTATAATAGATAAAATGGTCTTAGAGTTCATACTGAAAGTTGTAACAAAGCTCAAAGAGAAGTCGCGTGTCTCTCTGACAGTAATTAGACCACAATTTGTATCAAGTCCTCCTCCTGAAGCAAATATCATTTCGGAATTAGGTAAACTGAAAAGAGGGGAATGTGGTTGACTCAATAGTGGTTTATAAAACCCATTGGTCCTTTTAATATCCACTTCTAGAATTAGTTCATTCAAGAGTTGTACAGGATAACCACAGTTGGTGAACATTTCTTTCAAAAGGGCACATTCAGACCGAAAGTCCAGAATTGTACTGCACATTCTCCCTGCTCTTACTAACTGGCCTTTTACAATGGACCGTTTTTGTCGGTACGGATGGTGACTAGAGTAATGAAGGAGGGAATTGCAATACGTGGGTTTCCTGTAAACTTTTGAAATATAAACTTTATTGTTTACATCCTTGACAAGTTTCACATCAAGGTAGTCAATCTCAAATGGAGAAAATTCGGATGTGAATTTTAAGAACTCTGTTGTTTCATTCAAGGAATTAACAAAAGCAGTTGCGTCAAGGTTACTCCCTTTAAACATGAAAAACATGTCATCAAGGAATCGGGTATAATGTTTGACAAGACACATCAATTGAGGATCAGAATACAAAAAATTCTTCTCCCAAAAGCCCATGAAAAAGTTGGCAACACTAGCCCCGCAGGGGGAGCCCATGGCAACCCCCTGTTTTTGAAGGAAAAACTCCTTATCAAAACTAAAAAAGTTAGATGTAAGGACTATTTCTAAAAGTTCGGTCACAAGATCCACTTCAACCTTCGGAGCCCCAAAATCAGATAGGAGAAGGCCAATCCATTCGGTAGCTTCCTGGTGTGGAATGGACGTATATAAGTCCACCACATCGATTGTTAGAAAATTGCACTCATTGTCAAATTGTAAGTTGTTAATACCTTCCAGGAAGGACCAAGAGTCCTTGCATACACTTGGAATAAATTTAATGTACTTTGATAGGATGTTATCAATGAGTTTAGCACAAGGGTACGTCATTGATGACCTGCTGTCTATAAGGACTCTCATTGGTGGATTCTTGATGTCCTTGTGGATCTTGGGCATGCCGAACATCACAGGGATTTTGGGTAAAGTGATGTCAATGTAATTGTATGTGTCAATGTCAATTTTCCCCTCCAGAAAAAGATCATGAAAATAATCCCTGATCCTATGGTGAGCTACATTAACTTCATTAATGGACGATTCAGTGTATGCAGGAGACGTCAATACAATCGACATCTTCTCTTTGTACATACAATCATCAAATATTACTAAACCACCGCCTTTGTCAGGTTTGATAAGTCTTACCGATGATCGGCAAAGGTGGTCTAAAAGCAGTAGTTGCTCTTTGGTAGTGTTAAAGTCACTTCCGTTAGATGTCTTGTATGAATTTAGGAATTGATGCCTAAAATCAACTTCACATACACTCTCGAACAAGTGAAGTGAAGGATGTAGAGGAGGATTAAAGACACTAGATAGTTTCAAAACACCACTAGATGCGGGGAGCTCATTGTTAAATAATAATTTTAAATTAAGTTTACGGACAAAGCATTTGAGGTCAATAATGTCCTTTGAAATGTTACTGTGTCGACTAGGGACAAAAGTGTTCCCGTAAGCTAAGAGTTCAACCAATTCCTCATCCAAAAGAACCTCCGAGAAGTTGTAGATTTTAAAGTCACCTTTTTTATTTGTGATAACTACTGGATAAGGTTGGTCAACGTGGGAATGGGTCAAACAATTATCAACATCTATTTCTACACTCATTAGTACATTAGGACTCAGGCTTAATTGTTCCGGTTCCTCTTCCTGTTGGTGAAAGTACGGTTGTTGCGCTGGCCTAAAAAATTTTTATTATTACCTTTATTCCTATTTGTGTTATTATAACCAGTATTATTACTAGCCAGACCTTTTATTCTGTTACTACGTCTAGGCCCTACATCGGTGACTTCAGAGAAGTCGTCGCCTGCAGTGCCCATAGCCCCTACAAGGTCTTCCTCAGGTTCCGGTAAAACCGGATTGTCACTGGTAGGGGGTTGTCTAGTACTAGAATTAAGAAGTCTGGGATATGCGTTGTCATTCTGATAAGCAAGCCTATCTCTGGCCAGTTTTTTAGTTTTGTTAACTTTCAATTTAACCAACAGTGCATCGATACTCGTCAGTATACGATTATAATCGTATCTGTATCGAGGGAAGTCCATATCACCTTTGATCTCATTGTCCAGAGAGTCAATTTCACCAATTAGTAAAGTAATATGATTGGCATAATGTTTAGTAATCAGTTCAAGAAGTTGGATACCCTGCTGTTGAAATAATCCTTTTAAATCATTAAAGAAAAGGGTATCCGTAATAAGACCGGAAGGTGAAAAATTATTTCGTAACCCTTTTGGAATTAAGTTGTCACTGATGCATTGTTTAAAATAAGCTGACTCTAGCTGTAATTTTTTCAGCTTGAGGAGTTTATTATCAAAAGATTTCAGTTTGTCAGCTATTCCCTCATTGTTAAAATTGTCCTGTTCATTCCTATTGATACCAGGTCCTTGTTGTGAAAAACAAAAAGTATCTGTGTTAATCATCCATTCTGTGAGATTAGGCACACCACCTGCACCATAAACAGAACCAGTATGGACACCAGGAGCACCAACACCAAATGTTCCTGGTGTAGTATTAAAAACCCGAACATTGTTATTAACATTAGCGGTAGATGCACTCGGAGATCGTTGGTCCCATATAGTCAGTGCTAAACTACCATTGATTTGTGTACCGGAATCTGTTGTAATGTCAGTTGGCGTTGAATTGTTGCCAACAGTAGAATGCTGAGCAGCGGGTTGTGCTGCAGGGATTGGAACATCAGGACTATCGTTCTGGAGACAACCGAAACGTACTGCACCCGAAACAAGAGGAGCTGTAACAGTTCGAGTAAAACCACATTCCTGCATGGCATCCATGCGTGCATTGAGCTGGTCTAAACATTGAGATAAATTTAACAGCAAAGAAGAAAGTTCCATGTTGTTTTCCTTTAATGAATTCGTCATAGTGTCGAATAAGTGAGGACTGCTAGGGCTAACAGGACCTCCCGTGGCCATGACAAGACAAACCAGGTAAAGTGAACGAAAAAAACCAAGAACCAAGTTAACATCCACAGGAGCCTTGCCCAAGCAGTAGAAAGTTGCGTACACACAGGAACAGTTAACAACGCAATTTAATATAAGTGTACTAGCGTTTTCGCCACAACCGGTGTAGTATTAAAAACCCGAACATTGTTATTAACATTAGCGGTAGATGCACTTGGAGATCGTTGGTCCCGTATAGTCAGTGCTAAACTACCATTGATTTGTGTACCGGAATCTGTTGTAATGTCAGTTGGTGTTGAATTGTTGCCAACAGTAGAATGCTGAGCAGCGGGTTGTGCTGCAGGGATTGGAACATCAGGGCTATCATTCTGGAGACAACCGAAACGTACTGCACCCGAAACAAGAGGAGCTGTAACAGTTCGAGTAAAACCACATTCCTGCATGGCATCCATGCATGCGTTGAGCTGGTCTAAATGCTGAGATAAATTTAACAGCAAAGAAGAAAGATCCACGTTGTTTTCCTTTAATGAATTCGTCATAGTGTCGAATAAGTGAGGACTGCTAGGGCTAACAGAACCTCCCGTGGCCATGACAAGACAAACCAGGTAAAGTGAACGAAAAAAAACAAGAACCAAGTTAACATCCACAGGAACCTTGCCCAAGCAGTAGAAAGTTGCGTACACACAGGAACATCCAATGGTTTTAAAAGTTTTTTTAGTAAGAAAAATATTTTTTTACCTGTAACTGAACTATTTAATATAATTCCATTGGATAGTGAATATTTAATTGAATGGTAAATGTGAGGTATTGATGTGGAAACCTCGCGTGATTGTTTTAGGATGCTGTTACAATTTTACATAATTTCCTGCATTCCTCTTTTTAAATTTTTGTAACTGCCTTGATTCTTTGTTTTTATCTCTGAAGAAGCTGCGACAGAGGTTGTGGCGAAAACGCTATTACACTTATATTAAATTGCGTTAAGTTAACTGTTCCTGTGTGTACGCAACTTTCTACTACTTGGGCAAGGTTCCTGTGGATGTTAACTTAGTTCAGTGATATTGTCAGAAATGGATATGAGGGTTAAGTTATTGGCAAATTGAATGAGAGAGGCCTCTTTGCAGGATGTGTAGAGATCGTTGGTAAAGACGTTGAATAGGAAGGTACCCAGGAATGACCCTTGTGGTACACCAGTAGGAACAGGTAAAACTGAAGAAGAAGAGGAAAGCCATTTAACAGATTGTTGCCATTAGGATTAGTAACTGGAGAACCAGCGAGGAAAGAAGAAGATAGATTTAGATTTGCAAGTTTAGATAGCTGTAGAGAATGGGAGACAGAATCAAAAGCTTTGGAAAGATCAAGGAAGAGACAAGATATGAGTTTGCTGGTATCAAGGGCCTCAGCTATGATATGTGTGAAGGATAAGAGAGCTGTGGTTGTACTACGGTTAGGACAGAAACCATGCTGAGTCGGAGTGAGCAGGTTGTTCTGGAGGAGGTGATTGAGAACCTGTATGTGTATGCATTTTCTAGGATCTTAGAGAGGGGAGATAGGATGGCTATGGGGTGGTAGTTAGAAGGTTCAGTTGAGTAACCACCTTTATGCAGGGGAATGGAGAAAAATGATTTCCATAGTGTAGGGACAGTGGATTCCTGAACAGATCTATTGATTAAGATAAATACTGGATAGGCTATGCAGTTGGCAGCAAGTTTTGAGGAAGATAGGAGGTAGGTTATCAGTGGAGGGAGAGCAGGGCTTCAGCATATGAAGAAGAGATCTGATGTAGGAAGTAGGAACTGGGTTTAAGGAGAATAGATTATTGCTTGGAGGCTTGGGAGGGTTAGGCTGAGAAGTAGTGTTAGAATTAGTGGGTAGGATTGTTTGGATGGTGTATATAAAGTGTTTATTGAGGAGCGTAGCAGTTTCTAGAGGGGCTGTGTTTGGGTAATTACAGGGAGTTGAGGGGCAGCCAGGAGAGAGAATTCTGTTTAGAGTTGACCAGAACTTTCGAGGGTTTGATTTACCATTGAGCTGAGCTGAATTATAGTAGGACTTTTTGTCTTTATTTGTTTGTTTTTTTGTAAGATTTCTGAGATGATTATATTTGTGTAGTAGAGGTAGTTCCTTAGATTTGATCCAGGCTTTCCAAGTACTATCCCTTGTATGCATAAAGGACCTGGTTTCTTTGGATAGCCAGGGGAAAATGATTGGACTTAATTCTAATTCTCCTAGTGGGAGCAAGGAGATGCTATTAAACATATTGACCTCATCATTGAGAGGGATTTGTCTAAGGATGGACCAATTGATACTGGACAGAATGGAGTTGAATTGGGTTATATTAAAGTTAGAGAGTTTATGACAATCCATGTAAAGGAGGGGTTTGGGAGGTTGGGCAATGTATCTTAGGACATAGGTAGGAAGGTGGTCACTAAGGCAATCTGAAAAGGTAGTGGTGTTGTGATAATGGTGGGGGGAGTTAGTGAGTATCCTGTCTATTATGGAGCCAGTAGATGAGTTTTTATGGTGCCAGGTAGGGGAAGATATCAGCTGACGGAGACCATGTAAGTTGATACTGAGTTGTGGAGAGTCAATTTTAAGTTTGGACCAGTCTATGCTAGCAACTCCCAAGATGATTGTTTCATAGGGTATATTGTGGGAGAACCAGTTTAGGATATTTTCTAAGATGGACAAATTATTCCCAGGAAGGATGTAGATGGAAGCTATAGCCAGTTTCTTGTGAGCATTAAGGTAACAATTAAGTATGATGAGTTCAGCTAGGAAGAAGTCAGGGATGGGTGTGGGGAGAGGGGATAGGTTGTGGCTATTAGAGTGGAGTAAGGCTACACTTCCCTCTTTTTTGGGGTTCTTTCAGAGCGATAGATATTATAGCAGCCTAGTGGGAGAATTTCATTATTGGTGATGTGTGACTTAAGCCAGGTTTCAGATAAGGAGAGGATGTGAGGGGTTGAATGAGCTATCCAGGTGTAGAACCCAGTGATTTTATTAGTTAGGCTTTGTATATTCAGAGAGTAGATTGTTATGTGTTTGGGTAAGGATGAGTTAATTGTGAGAGGATGGTTAAGAGTGTTTGGAGAGGGAGGGAAGGTAGAAGGCAAATAAGGTAAGTGACTGTGTTGAGAGGGTCCAGGTTTGCGGTGGATGTTCCCAGATATGGGTAGGTTATTACTGGGAAGAGAGAGTATAGTAATATAAAGATATAGTTTGTGTAGCTTAAGTTTAGGTTTGTAGATAGGTGGGAGGATTGGAGGTCTGGGAAGTTTACTGAGACAGAAGATAAGGTTCACAAGGGCTGGGGAGATATTTGAGTAGGATTTTGTTAAAGGGATATCATAGGTGTTGGAGGTAGGAAAGCAGAACAGGGGAAAAGAAAGGTGTGAGTGATACGTGAGACTAGAGAAAAGGAGGAGTGTGATGGTAATGATAAGGTGTTGCATATTTGGATAAGGAATAGGGTATAATAGTTCAGGCATGGAAGTGATGCAAATTTATTTGGATAGGGAGTTGTTAGTGCAGAATAGAGGATGAAGTGATGTATATTGAATTTTGACAGGAAGTTAATTGTTCGTGGATGATGGGGAAGGAAGGGGAGGGAGAGGATGGTATAAAGGAAATTGTAATGGGGTGGGTATGAATGGGGGTAGGGTAGGGGAGCAAAGTGAGCCCAAGCGTAGTGAGGGTGAATGGAGCAGGGCTAAAGAGTGGAGCTACACCAGACTGAGCAGTGGCACAAGAAACAATCAGTAAATTGCAGAGCAAGCAGGATGAGTGATTTTACAGTAAGCTGAAGCAAATAGAAGTGATGAGAGAGGGGGGGTCAGAGTTAACAAAGTTAGAGGGAAAGAGAACAGGAAAGAGCCAAGGGAGAGGGAAAAAGATAACTTCAAAAAGGGGGGGAGGGTTGCTAAACAGGTTAGGTATGCAATACTAGGTTAGACAAAGTAGGTAGTGTGAGTCAAGGTAAGCTAGAGGGGAACAAACTTTAAGAAAGACAGTAGGAAGTCAGGGTTTGGGAAAAATGCAGAGAAGGTCGGTCACAGATGAAAAGCGGGCTAATAAATTAAGTCAATAAAAAAGGTAAGGCAATAAAGTGTAGTAAAATACAGGCATCATAGGGAGGAAGTGAAGGGGACTGAAAGTTTAAGAGGTGGATGTTAGCGAGGTCTGGTAGTGAGCACAGAGCTGTTAGGGATAACAAGGAATACAGTTGTAAGTTAAGCAGACATATGTTAGATACTGAGGCAGGAGGGCTGGTAAATCCCACAATCAAGAGGCTGGCCAAGTATGAGGGGTCCAGTTAGGTATTGTGGATTCCAGAAGCTTAGAGGTGGAGCACAGTATTGTGTAAAGGGTAGGTGCCCAGGCTGTATGAAAGGAGCTAGTACCTAGAAAAGAAAAAATAAATGGAGAGAGGAAGAAGTTGAGTGAATGGGTGGTAATTAAGTAGGAAGAGATATATGCTACCTTGGTTAGTGGCATAATAGGGTATGGAGGAGGAAGGAGTTAGGAGAGAAGATAACTGTTAAGACATGCTAAACTTGCTAGGTTCTAGCACAGCATAGAACAACAGATGCAAACTAATTACAATGGATATCAAAAACATTCAGCAGTCGCAACACTTTCCAATAGTGCATTTTGTTCTACCAGAGTAGTTAATTTAAGCACAAACAGTGAGCAAAATATATACAGCAATTACAGAGATTAGCATAACATTTAGCAATGGCAATACATTTCATTTGTCATAATTTAATAGTATATCTGCATGGGTGGTGTTGAATGGCTTTTAGCACATCTCACTGATATTGTACATAGCCAGTTATAAAGATGGTAGTATCATTATTTAGCTGCTTTACAGTGGATGCACTTGTAAGGGTTGTGAACATAGTAATCTCTGCCATGTTTTCTGTGACACAGTTATGGTGTATATTTACACTTACAGCATGATATGCAGGTTTTAGGATTATATGTCAGCAGAGAAGTCAATTGTCATTAAAAAAATCATACTGCATAATTGTATTTCAGCCATGTACAGTAACATAGGTACATATTATGAGACTAGGTTATTCGCTTTTAGTACTATGGTGTTTATAGGACTATCCATGAAATGAGCAGTTAATAGCTAAAAATATATCACGTATGGCCGATATTTCCCTAGCAAGGACAACCCATGTCCAGGTGATAAGCAGGGGCAATGCAGGTCAGGGATGAACAATGTCACTGTATGTCATTCAGGCTGTAGTTTCACAATGTCATAGAGGTGCTCTGATTTACATGGTGTTTAAGCCTATTCCACAAGAGTGGCAACTATAGCAGCTGTATCTGTCCATGCAGCATGTCCTATATAAATCAGTCTACAATGATGATCTTTTGGCAGGTGACTGTACTGTCATAGAACATTATTTTGCTCACTATTTTCTACACATTGTGCTCACAGGCAGCAGAGAAAGACATAATTCATGTTGATGTAGTGCATAGCATTCTGAGTACAGTGACAGCAATGTCACTTTGTCCTTATAAGAGATTTGAGGGACATCTTTAATGGGTGCTTGTGCATGTCACAAAAGTCTGCAAAACCATGCCAGTAGACATGTATGTGTGAGTAACACATAGCCACTTTGTTGAAGACAAACAACCAGTTGCCAGCAGTGAGAATCAAACCCCTACCTA